>NC_133287.1:2238732-2253509 GCF_005239225.2 Populus alba
CTTGCCTTGTGTGGGTCGGTGATTGTTTTGGAGAGGAGAAAAGGGAGGCTATCTTTGGTTATAATTTTCTTTTCTTTGAAGGGTCTATGGTGGTTTTAGGGTATTGACTGGTGGGTCTTCTTGTGATGACCGAGTGAGGAGGCTTCGTGTTAGGTCACTATTGGTGGTGGTTTCACCGTGAGTGAGTTGGTAGTGGTTCCATGCTGGTTCAGTCGGTTGAAGGTGCGATGGAGGGAGAGGTCGCAGTGGGTGAGCCACTGGTTCTTGTGAGAGGCGTTGGGAGACTACGATGGGAGGAACTAAGAGAAAGAGGGGTTCTGGTTTGGCTCTCTGAAGATGATGAGGGTTATGATGCTGTGGTGTTGTTCTTGGGTTTTTGAAGAAAGATGAAGAAGATGAAGCTGTCGTGGTGGTTTGATATCACTGGTTTGGTTATGGTGGAGATGGTGGAGTCTGAGAAGGGAAATGGTGAGCATTGCATTATAGTTCCTGATTTTTTTACAAGTTGATAAATCATTTCTTTAATCAAAATTAATTTTTAATTTTTAATCTCTCTGAAAAAAATTAAATTGAAAAGCAAATAACGTGGTGAGCATGATAATTAGATCGAAAGTTATATTTAGTTTTAGTCATATAAATAATTTGGCATTACTAGATCCTGTTTTTGACATGCACTAATCATATTGTGCTAGACTTTTCACATGATGTAGTTTCAACAAATCCACATCTAAGTATTCAGAATCTCGGGCATCAGAGAGTTTCGGTTCAGGCTCTTTGAACTTTTATTTTCAATATTCAGAAATCACTAAAGAGATCTTGTATTTATTTTTTAATAATTATAAATTTAAGTTTTTTTTAAGAGTATTAAAATTTATATAATTGTTAATTTTAAAATTTATAGTAATAATTAAGATACATGAAAGCTAATCTAAACACCTAATTTTATAAAAAAGAAAAGAAGAAAAATTCATTCTACGTTGAATCTCAATCTCTGAGATATTATTCATTTAACTTTCATTTAAAAATATTTGCCTTAAATGACGTTGATTTTGACATAAATGAGTTGATTGGGTAGTTTTCGATAAATGAGAGATCCAATTGGATTATTTTTGTTAGTTTTTGTGATACTGAACTTTTGAGCCAAGAAATTAAGGCGCTACTAGTCAATTGAAAATGCCGACACTTTTTTGATATTAAAAGTGTGTTTGGTATTGCAGTAGCTATTGTGATTGTGATTTGAAAAAAATTGTTTTATAAAAAGTATTTTTAGTTGAGGTTGGTTTGAAAAAATAGATATTTGGTTAAAATTGTGGTTAAAATTGAGGTCGAAAAAAAAATAATTTAATGTGTTTGATTAAGAATGCCTTTTGAAATTGAGATTATAAAATAATTTTAAAAAATATATATTAATATTGATGATTTTAAATTTAAATATTGTAAAATTAATTATTTCTATTACATAATAAAAAAAATAATACTTTATATAAAATATTTTTTATTATTTCATTAAAACTATTTATAATTCCATTACGTACAAAATTCATCCGATAAGAACTACATCTTTCATAATTTTTTGAGCGTGTAATAAAATTAGATAAAAATATTATTAGATATAAAATTAATATTATTGTGCGAGTAAATTTAATTCACTCTATGCTATTTTTTCAAGAAAAAAAATATTGTTCACATCGCGAATGAATTTAATTCTCTAAACTAGTTTTTTTTTTAAAAAAAAATTAATACAATTAACACACTAAAAAAAAAAAAAACAGTGCAAGTGAATTGCACTGTTCACGTGAACAGTGCAACAGGCAGTGAATTGCACTGTTTCTTTTGTTTTTACATGCTACAGTGCGCGCAAAGCAGGTTTTTTATGCTTTTTATTTTCAGTGTTTTAAACGGAAAAAACACGTGGGTCCCATGCACAGTAAATCAAGTTTTTTTTTGTTACCAAACGGCTGCTGACTGCTGCAGCCGCGTAGACAAACATACTCTAAATAACGTTGATTTAACAAGCTAAAAATTGACAAGATATTTCTTTTAATCCGCAATGAGCTCACAAGAGTTGTGCAAACTTGGGACCAAAAAAAATCTCACCAGAAACTAAACACTTGTGGCCTTTCAAGTGATCATTTAAAACATGGCAGGCTCCACTGAGCAACCCTAATAATCGATCAAGAAAAAAATCTATGAAGCTTTAGTAGGTGGCTTTTTGGCCCCCACTCATTAAAACCCCAACTGCACTACCAAGTCATCTACTCACCCCCCACCAACACACAATCATTGAAACAAATTATGAATCCCATAGAAAGGTTTTTGAGTACATTGTTTCTCTTCCTTGTTTTTCCTTCTTGCTTATCTATTGACATCATAGCTCCAAACCAATCAATCAAAGATGGAGATGTTCTGGTCTCTAGTGGACAAAGCTATGAACTCGGGTTCTTTAGCTCTGGCATCGATTCTACTCGTCGTTATGTGGGAATTTTGGTACCGTAAGGTTCAAAACGAACTGTTGTATGGGTGGCAAATAGAGATAATCCTATCAATGGTGCCTCCGGAGTCCTAGCTATCAACGAACAAGGTAACCTTGTAATTTATGAAAATAACCGAAGTAGTGTTCCTGTTTGGTCTTCAAATGTTCCAGCCTCAATATCAATGACAAATTGCACGGCTCAGCTCCTGGATTCAGGAAACTTGGTCTTGGTTCAACAGGATAGCAAAAGGGTCTTGTGGCAGAGTTTTGATCATGGTACAGATACTCTGCTTCCTGGTATGAAGCTTGGGCTGGACCTGAAAATCGGTTTGAACCGGTCTCTATCATCTTGGAAGTCCAAAGATGACCCGGGAACCGGAACCATTGTCTATGGTATTGATCCAAGTGGGTTTCCCCAGTTGTTCCTATACAAGGGTCAAATCCCATGGTGGCGTGGCGGACCATGGACTGGACTAAGATGGAGCGGAGTACCCGAAATGACCCCTACCTACATCTTCAACGTTACTTTCGTTAACAGCGTTGATGAGGTATCTATATTCTATACTATGAATAATCCCTCCATCATTTCAAGAATGGTGGTGAACGAATCAGGAGTAGTGCAGCGGCTGTCGTGGAACGATCGTGATCAACAATGGATCGGAATTTGGTCCGCCCCAAAAGAACCATGTGACACCTATGGCCAATGTGGTCCAAATAGTAACTGTGACCCATATCAAGCAAATAATTTCATATGCAAATGTCTACCCGGATTCGAACCCAAGTCACCCCAAGAATGGTACCTGAGAGACGGGTCAGGAGGTTGTGTCAGGAAACCTAACGTGTCCACGTGTCACAGCGGAGAAGGGTTTGTCAAGTTAGCTCGAGTGAAGGTGCCGGATACTTCAATGGCGAGTGGGAACATGAGTTTGATATTGAAAGAATGTAAGCAAGAGTGCTTGAGGAATTGTTCTTGTACAGCTTATGCTAGTGCTGACGAAAGAGGGCTTGGATGCTTGAAATGGTATGGTGATCTGGTGGATACAAGAACGTTTTCAGATGTGGGGCAAGAGATTTACATCCGAGTGGATAGAGCAGAATTAGGTACATGTCCATGTCCTAATTATATGGGAAAAAAAAATTATGTGCATGTATAAAATATATTTTAAAATAATTTTTATTCAATTATTTTTATATGCATGTATACTTTTATTATCGTTTAACCAAAATATATCAGTTCAAAGAAACAAAGTTGTTGAAGCATCTAGATCCATATTCTATGTTTCAAGATCATATATATATATATATATATATATATATATATATATATATATATATATCTTGAATTATATTTATATTTCAATTTTTTAATTTAGTTTTTGATTAAATATTGTTTGATATTTTGCTTAGTTTTAAAATAAAATTATAATATTTTTTCAATATTAGTATTTGTTTTTGCGTAACCCTAGAATTTTTTTTCTTAGATCTTATTCAATCACTTTCAAATACAAATTTGTTTTTAATTATCGTTTGATAAAATAAAAATTAAGTTCAAAAAATAAAATTATTAAAACATGATCAAGTTCATAGACTGTAATATAAGATCAATATCTTTATCTACTTCCATCTCTTAATTTTTGCAGTTTAATTTTTAGTTTTCATTAATGATTTGTTTATTTTTTGTGTTTATTATCATAAATAATTCTTAATGTAAAGGCCCTTAAACAATTAGGTACATGTCCATGTCCTCATTATATGAAAAAAAAAAAAAATAGAATAGAGAGTAATTAAATATAAATTTATAGTACTGAATAGCTTGAAAAGATTTAATTTTCAACTCTTATCACTAAACATTTCTTATATTTTCAATTTCAGATAAATATGAAAAGTCAGGACCTCTTGCCAATAAAGGAGTTAAAGCAATCCTGATAGTGTCTGTTGTTGTGACATTGTTTCTGATCATCTTCCTTGTGTGTTGGTTTGTAAAGAAAAGGAGAAAAGGT
Source organism: Populus alba (assembly GCF_005239225.2). NCBI lineage: Eukaryota > Viridiplantae > Streptophyta > Magnoliopsida > Malpighiales > Salicaceae > Populus > Populus alba. The sequence continues at coordinate 2,243,206 of NC_133287.1, forward strand.
AAGCAAATTCCCTTCAAATGTTGCTCCTGAGCAATATATTTTTTCGTAACATTATTAAACTCAGGGTGTTGAGTCAGTAAAAAATGCAATGTGATGCTGAGCTAGAGTTTTAATCTTTCTGATAGTCTTGAGCTCAAAAAAAGAAAAGGAGAAATAAGTTTTGCATGTTGATGACAGCCAGGGATAGGAAAAGAAGAAACGAATTTCCGCTGTCATTAAATTCAAGGTCAAATTGCTTGAGAGACTTGCCAATTAGGGAATTTGAGGAAGGTACAACAAGTTCAGATTTACCACTTTTTTGATCTTAGTGTCATAGCTGCGGCAACAAATAATTTCTCAGATGCCAACAAGCTTGGAGAGGGTGGTTTTGGCTCGGTGTATAAGGTAGCCTAGCCTGCCTTGAAGTCCCTCAAACACATAGCATCACTTCAGTTTACATGTTGAACTATGAGATTGATGAATTTGGATTGCGATTTTCAGGGTCTGCTGCATGATGGAAAGGAAATTGCGGTCAAAAGACTAGCAAAGTATTCTGGACAAGGGATTAATGAGTTCAGAAATGAAGTCGAGCTCATTGCAAAACTTCAGCACAGGAATCTTGTAAGGATATTAGGTTGTTGCATCCAAGGAAGAGAGAAGATGTTGATCTATGAATACTTGCCAAACAAAAGTTTGGACTCTTTTATTTTCAGTATGTCATCATCGATCATTATGTCAAATTGTCCCTATATTGTGGATTTTTCAGTTTTTCTCATTCTATAAACTTGAAAAATGAATTACAAGCCTGCATTGATTTGATGAGATTTATGCTTCTTTGGGTACAGATGAACCAAGAAGGTCACAGTTAGATTGGTCTACTCGTCACAACATTATTTGTGGGATTACTCGAGGAATTTTGTATCTTCATCAGGACTCCAGATTACGAATCATCCACAGAGATCTTAAGGCAAGCAATGTTCTACTAGATGCCTCAATGAACCCAAAAATTTCAGATTTCGGCATGGCTAGAATATTTGGAGTAGACCAAAATTGAAGCCAACACAAACCGTGTTGTTGGAACGTAGTAAGTTTATCCTTATATATTTAATGAATTATATTAGAAAATAATATAAGATTATTTTTAGAATTTTAACTAATAATTTAAGTTTTTTTTAGATAAATTAGTTTTTGGACATAATATTAGAATTTTAATTATTTTATCTAATTAAATTAAATAAAATTAAGAACTTATACAACTTTTAAATGTTAGAAAATAATATAAAATTATTTTTAAAATCCCACCATAATTTTTATTTATATTTTTTTGAATAGCTGACTTTATTAAGCTCTTCTTTTCCTATGTTATTGCAGTGGTTATATGTCACCAGAATATGCAATGCAAGGCTTATTTTCAGTAAAATCCGATGTATATAGTTTCGGGGTTTTGCTATTAGAGGTCATCACTGGGAGAAAAAACAGCCATTTTTATGATGAAAGTAACTCTTCGAACTTGGTTGGATATGTAAGTAATAAGATCACATATACATATATTGCCGATTTTAAAATTTCAACTCCAACATAGCATATTGATGTGAAATTTTCTTTAGGTTTGGGATCTATGGAGAGAAGGCAGGGCCTGGAACTAGTGGATACATTGATGGGCGACTCGTATCCTGAAGATCAAGTCTTAAGGTGCATCCAAATTGGTCTTTTATGTGTGCAAGAATCTGCGATGGACCGACCATCAATGTCTGATGTTGTTTTCATGTTGAGTAATGACACAACTCTTCCATCGCCCAAGCAACCTGCGTTTATTATGAAGGAGAGTTACTATAGTGGAGATCCATTAACAAGTGAAGGATCACATTCTATAAATGAAGTGACAATCACCATGCTTGGACCTCGGTAGAGGCTTACATATATCTGACGTTCTACTTTTATTTGTTAATATTAATGTGTATTGATATTATGATAGCTTTTACGATAATATTTTAAAAAATGTTTAATGTGGAATTCAAAAAATATTAATTATAATGTATGTTAATTAACTAAATATTTGTACAACTTTAATAAAAAAAAATACAATTTTAATCACACCATATTGTTATATACCAAGTGGATCCTAGTAGAAGTAGCATGGTAGTTGAAATATTATTTATTACATTTCTAAGCATGTGGAAACCAAGTAGTGTAGTTATTCTTTAATTAACCGACAATGTAGATAAAGATGACTCAATAGTCTCCCAATTTAAATCATCTTCATCAAGAAAGCTAAGTTCTTCACAAATCTACTCATTTAATAATTCAATGTTATCAAGGCTAATGCGATCTAAAATATCTTGTTTTTTTTTACTTAAATTCCTACAAAGTACAAACATAAAAGAAAACAATATGATTGTTATCATATATATTAGTGATATATAAATTCAATTTTTGAAAATTATATATTTACAAAGTAGTTATAAAAGGTTTAGACAAGACCTATTTGCAATACTAGGTCAATAATCATGCCAATTGTAATATATTCTTGCACTGCATAAAGACCAAAAACATTCATTTTCCATTGAGGGACAAGATGAGGTAAGGAGATTAGATAATAGGTACAAAATAACTGCATGAAAAATTATAAAGTTATTATAATAATGAGAAATTTATTGCATTAAAGCATTATTCCTAAATATCCTAGTCGATATTCTATTAAGACTTGATATTAGTTAGAGTTATTGAGACCAATGTATCTTATGTTCCTTCCTTTATGAAAGGAAGAAGTTGCTCTTATAAACTAAGGTATGAGAGATGTCTATAACTAATATATAGATGCTTATCACATGACATATACATTGAACTGACTTGTAAGAGAATTTTATATGGGGAGATTACTTATGTCTATAGAAAGGTTCACGTGATAATTATGTAAGTGATCATTAGACTTGAGATCACTAATTTATATTATATAGAGAGTGTTATGCTTTCATCCTTACCACACATTATCCTAATCAAAGATAACAAATAGGCAAATATTAGGTATGGCATATAGTACTAAATGAAGGTATTTAAGTAATAAAGAGAGGATTCATCACTCTAGGTGAATTAAAAAAATATTACGTATAATCTTAAATAATATTGATTGTGAAACCCTTGGCCAAGATAAAATGAGTTTTGAAAAAAATTTCAGAATTTTACTCAAAAAATTAATGACTATAATGTTGAGAACTAACATGATTTAACAAAGCAGAATAGTTCATGTTATAATATTTAAATCGAAACATTTAATGATAAATTAATGAATAATAATTACACTGAAAACTACTTCACTAAAAAGTTTAAGTCGAACCACTTATAACTTTTTTTTTAACATTTGATGGATCATTATAGGTTACTAAACATTATACTTGATCTTCAAATATTAATCAATCAATTTTTAAATTTGATAATAAATTAAATTATATAATTTAATTACTCTTGTTTTATTTTGGTCCGCAACCAGTGTGACAAGTATGGACGATGTGGAGCTTTATGGTAAGTATGATCCCTATGATGCTTATAACTTTGAGTGTACGTGCCTCCCTGGCTACCAGCCCAAATCAATTAGTGATTGGTACCTCAGAGATGGGTCAGGTGGATGCATCCAGAAGAAACTCACAGGAATGTGCAACCAATGGTGAAGGGTTCGTCAAGGTGGAAAAACGTGAAGGTACCAGATCCTTCAAACTGCCCGTGTGGATAACAAATTTGGATCTGAAAAGCTTGCATGGAGCAAATGCTTGAGGAATTGTTCCTGCACAGCCTACGCAAGTTCAGTTTGTGACAAGTAAGAGTGGGTGCTTCTCATGGTATGGCAATTTGCTTGATACAAGAGTGTTCGCTGAGGGAGGACAGGATTTATATGTCCGTGTGGATGCGTTTGAGTTAGGTACCTTCAAATCTTATTGTCATTATATATCTTCAATATGTCTTAGATAGAGGATTTTTCAGAACAAAAAATATAGACATTTGAAAATAAAAACTACGGGTACAAGTACAAACGGGAAGTACCAGAGACATTTCTAAATATGGCGAAGCCCTCCCCTGCACTCACCCTACTATCTTTCTGCAATATGCAAAATTACTGATAATCCTGATGATTTGGTATCAAGCTAATGTGGATTTCTTTCTTTCTCCAGCTCAATATGACAAGAAGTCTAGAGGTTTTCTTTCAAAGAAAGGGATGTTAGCCGGATTGGTGCTCCCTATAGCTGATGGGGTTTTCTTTGTCATTATGTTCTCATTCTGGTTGATAAAAAGGAAGAAGACGGGTAAGAGATACTTTTTCAACTTTGTTACCAATATAAGTGACACCAAATTAGTTGAACTAAAGAATTCCAACTTCAAGTCTATGCATATAGGAGATGATATAGTCTGCAAAATGCAGTGTGTAATCAACATTAGCACTTGTTAGTACTTTTAAAAGCTGATTATTGAGTTCTTTCAACGATAAACACAGATGAACTCAAATTTCCCTTCAATATCCCTACAAGCCTCAATGGCTCTCTAAGTGGAAAGGAAGTTGGTGGAAGTAGAACAAGTGAATACGTACCAGTCTTCGACATAGATATCATATTAGAAGCCACGGAGAGTCGAAATTTCTCCAACAAGCTTGGATAATGGTGGTTTTGGCTGAGTTTACAAAGGTACCTTTCCTTGGACATGAAATTATTTCAGAAATTCTATGTACTTGTATCAAATGTTAACATGCATTAAATAACATTTTTAATGTTTGCCATGATTAGACCATGATACCGAAAATCGCAGAGGCTGGTGCCAAAGAAATTCTAACCAGGGAAAGATGATGGAAATGGATGGAATTATGGATAGATGATGGAAATGGAAAGGTGGAGATGGATAGATGTAGGACAGATGATGTTCAATCCTGTAAGATACCACTCAGTAACAATAATTGAATAGCTACTTCGAGGGAGCTAAATCCTCCTGATACTCTGTTTTTGCTGAAATTATGCTTGCCTTCTTATTAATTCTCATAGCTTAAATAGTAAAACAATTACTGAAATTAAATGACGATTAACAACCCATAATTAATACTATTCTATAACGGAACGTAACTCCCAATTAACTTACTTCATAACAGTTCTTTTTCCCAAAGACCCACGATCAGGTCATCCTCCTTCATCAAAGTTAAATAATGACTGTGTAAGAAACCGAAGGCCACGTCCTAACAGTCCCATGACAATCCCTCCTCCATCAGAAAGACCTTGCCCCTCAAGGTCAGGGAAAGTCTCTTTGCAGCTTATGAAATTCAACCCAGGAGGCGTCATTGGACTTCCAGCCCCCCTTTCCATTTTAAACCCAACAGCTCGCTGACAGCCCGCCCATTCTTCTTTTTGAGGCGTCGCTGCAAAATTTCTTCAGGCTCCGCTTGTGGACCACCCCCAACAGTTAATTGGAGGAAAATAGTAGTCGCCAGCATATTTCGAGCACCAAGCTTTTTTCTTCAAAACTGAAACATGGAAACACGGGGTGAAGGAGGGAGGTGGAGGGAAGGTTCAAACGATAAGCAACACCACCAATCCGTTCTATTATCTGATAAGGTCCATAAATCTGGGAGAAAGCTTGAGATTTTTGCGCTGCACCACTGAATGCTGTTTATATGGTTGTAGACGAAGGAAGACCCAGTCTCCTACTTCAAAAAATGTCGTTCAGTACGTTTTAAAATCTGCAAAATGCTTCATCCTCTCTTGAGCCACCTGTAGGTTTCCCACGTAATAGGCGCAAGATCTGATCACGGCTCTTCAGAGTGTCTTCCACATGACTGAACTGCAGCTGTCCCTGGCGAATGAGCCAACAAAGGTGGGGGTGGGTATCCGTAAACTACCTCAAATGGTGAGAGTTTAGTAGAAGCATGAATGTTGGTATTTATACCACCATTTCTGCAAGAGGCAACCAGCGTGACCATTCTTAGGCTTATCCCCAGAAAAACACCGTAAATACTGCTCCACACATTTATTCACAATCTCTGTTTGACCATCCGTTTGGGGATGATAAAGCCGACGAAAAATTTGAGCTCAAGTCCCATGCAATTTGAACAGCTCCTTCCAAAATAGGCTAGTGAACACAGGTCTCTATCACTGACAATAGATGTAGGCATTCCATGTAGTTTAAAAATATTGGCAATTAAAATCTGTGCAATTTTAGTAGCTGTATAAGGGTGCGCAACTGAGATAAAATGCGCATACTTACTCAATCTATCAACCACCACCAAAATCACACTGAACCCATTAGAAAGAGGCAACCCTCAATAAAGTCTAAGGAGATATCTGCCCAAACCTTTGTAGGAATAGGCAAAGGTTGGAGAAGACCTGCAGGATGGCTGGTCTCATTTTTGTTGCGTTGGCAAATATCACACTCTTTAATGAACTTTTTAATGTCAGCCTTCATGCCCATCCAATAAAAATTAGCTCTAGCCCGAGATAGAGTTTTATGGAATCCTGAGTGGCCTGCCTGAGGGCTTCCGTGAGATAAGTGGAGCAACTGATTCTTGAGAACACTAGAATCACTAATATACAGCCTGCCCTTGTAAAATAACAACCCATCTTTCATGTCATATTTGGTCTCATCCAAATTGTGCCCTGCAAAATCAGAAATCAGTTTTTTTAATTTGGGATCCTCTGAATAGGAGTCCCGTAATGTTGAAATCCAGTTATCAGCAGGGAATGACAAGGCAGTCAGCATTGCTGGAACATTGTCAAATTTCCTGGACAAGGCATCAGCGACCAGATTTTCTTTGCCTTTCTTGTATTCCACCACAAAATCAAAGCCTAACAATTTAGTTAGCCATTTTTGTTGCATGGGTGTCCCTATTTTCTGCTCAAGTAGGTACTTAAGACTTGATGGTCCGTCTGCACTCGAAAAGTTTGCCCCAAAACATAAAGAACGTGCCACTTCTTGACTGCCAAACCAAAGGCCATGAGCTCCTTTCATATGTAGATAGATGCAAGGCCTTCCCATGAATAACCTGACTCATAAAAGCAATGGTCTTTCTTGTTGCATCAAAACAGCACCTACACCACAACCAGAAGCATCACATTGAATAATAAAGGGTTTAGTAAAGTCAGGAAGAATTAAGACAGGGGGGTTGGTTACAGCATTCTTAAGGGCAGTGAAAGCTTCTTTGGCTGTAGGGGTCCACTCAAAGGAATTTTTTCGGAGTAAAGAAGTTAAAGGAGCAGCAATAGAACCATAACCTTTAATGAATTTGCGATAATACCCCGTTAGACCAAGAAATCCCCTTAAAGATTTAAGGGTGGAAGGAAAAGGCCAATTTAACATAGATTCAATTTTTTTAGGATCAGCCCGGACTCCATTTTTAGAGATTAAATGACCAAGATATTCAATCTCCTGACACCCAAAGGAACACTTAGATTTTTTTGCAAAAAGCTGATGATTTTTTAAAATATTCAATACCACTGTTAAATGGTGTTGATGCTCTTCCAAAGTTGTGCTATAAACAAGAATGTCATCAAAAAAAACTAACACGAATTTTCGCAAGAAGGGCTTAAAAATATGATTCATGAGAGATTGAAAAGTGGCTGGAGCATTTGTAAGGCCGAAGGGCATTACGAGAAATTCGTAATGGCCTTCATGAGTGCGGAAAGCAGTTTTTGGGATATCCTTGGGGTTAACTCGAATTTGATGATACCCGGAACGTAAGTCTAATTTACTGAAGATAGTTGCCCCATGCAACTCATCTAGAAGTTCATCCACAATAGGAATAGGAAATTTGGCCTTAATGGTGTCTTTGTTCAAAGCTCTATAATCAACACAAAGACGCCAGCTACCATCCTGTTTACGAACTAAAAGAACTGGAGAAGAAAATGGACTCTGACTAGGACGAATGATACCCGAACTAAGCATGTCATTAACAATCTTTTCAATTTCAGTTTTTTGAAAATAAGGGTAGCGATATGGTCCAACACATACTGGTTTAGCCCCTGGTTGAAGAACAATATTGTGGTTATGGTCACGATTTGGTGGCAGACCAGCGGGTTCACAAAAAACTTCCTGAAATTGGTCAAGTAATTCAACAAAGAAGGGTCAGTTTCAAGAGTAGAAATGAAAAGTGCATCAGGTGAAAGTAGCTGTAATACCAAACCCGTTTGTCTTGATTCATAGCCTTTCCAAACTGCTCCCCATTCAATCAAAGGAAACTTCTGTGGGTGTAATGCCCTGTAAAACATGCCTAGAATCCAAGAGATTAAATTCCATGCGTAATTTAACAAAATCCCATAAAATAGGCCCTAAGATACTGAGCCATTGAACTCCTAACACAATATCACAACCACCCAAAGTCAAAACATAAAAATCTGTGTGATAAGTGTTACCCTGCATGTGGAACGGAATATCCACACATTTCCCTGTACTGCACAGGGCTGTCCCCATTGGCTACTTTCACCAAGAGTTCCTGTTGTTGCTTGTAAGTGAAGATGCGCTCGTTGTGGAATTGAGGGGTCCATGAAATTATGGGTGCTCCCGGTATCGATGAGGATCACCACAGCACAACCATTAACATATCCCAGAATGCGCATGGTTTTGGGGCTCGGAGAACCTGCCAACGCATGAATGGAAATCTCAGGTGCTGATTCTGAATTTCCCTCACTTCCTCCTGAAAAGACTATCAGTTTCTTCTAAAAGTCGAGGCTGCTGAATGAGTTGCAGCTCTTCCCCTTCTGAATCCTCACATTCCATTATAAATAAACGAGCTGATTTGCATTGTGGCCCGGACCCCACTTTTCATCACAGTTGTAACATAATCCCCTTGCTCTCCTCTCTTTCATTTGTACTGGGGACAAGCGTTGGATTGGAACAAGTGCCTTCATATCTGATGTGGTGAGTTAGGAAGTGGACGTTGGACGTAGATCCCAACCCATTGAACTCCGCCTGAGAGCAGCCACATTTTCCTCCTGCATTTTGCCATACCAAAAAGCCATTGTGAGGCTAGAGGATTTAACATATGAACCATGAAACGAATATCTCTCGTAAGCCACTTAAAAAAAAAACTGAGCTTGTATGGTTCTCCAACCCTTTAAGTTGATTAGATAAGATCTCAAATTGGGACTTGTAAGCCTCCACAGTTGTCGTTTGTCGTAGCCTTGTTAAGAGTCTCCATTGGATCATCCAAAAATGAAGGGCCAAACCTGGTAAGTAAGATTGTGTGAAGCCATCCCAACTAGTGATGCTACCCGAGGACTCTAATGTTTCCTGAAACCAAGTGAGAGCTTACCCTCCATGTGAAAAGAAGCCATAGAGGACTCGATGATGAGGGTTGGTTTGATGGATACGTAAAAAATTGATTAGCACGATAAATCCAACCATTGGTTCTTCACCATTAAAACTTAGAAAGTCAAGACGAATAGCCCGTGTTTGAATGCCATCCCTGTTCTTCAAACAAAGGATTTCGCATGTGGGGACCTTGCCCAGGTGAAGTATCCTCTATCTGCTTCCCGTGGGACCTTGACCCAGATGGAGTATCCTCTATCTGCTTCCGGTGGGTATGAGACCAAGGTGTCCAAATTAGCAACCACCAATTGTAATTGGTTCGACAAGCCTTCAATTGCCTGTTGCAAGGCTTCTTGACTTTTGGTGCTGAATTCTTGATTTGCTTAACTGAAGCCAAGGATTCTACAAGTTTGTGAATAACGTTGTATTATGCCCATGTCACCATGGATTGAACGGCTCTGATACCACTTGTAAGATACCACTCAGTAACAATAATTGAATAGCTACTCGAGGGAGCTAAATCCTCCTGATACTCTGTTTTGCTGAAATTATGCTTGCCTTCTTATTAATTCTCATAGCTTAAATAGTAAAACAATTACTGAAATTAAATGACGATTAACAACCCATAATTAATACTATTCTATAACGGACGTAACTCCAATTAATTACTTCATAACAGTTCTTTTTCCCCAAGACCCACGATCAGGTCATCCTCCTTCATCAAAGTTAAATAATGACTGTGTAAAGCCCGAAGGCCACGTCCTAAAGTCCATGACAAAATCCTTTAAGATACAGAAATCACCACTCTAAAGTGAATGAACAAAGATTAAACTCAGAATTGTCAATAATACAGTCACGACCCCAAAGAGATTAGAGTTTAGGATAGCTCACCACTCCGTGAATTGATTTTAAAAGTATAACTGGTCCATTTAGCTACTATTTAAATAGTTCTCTTTACAGTTTAGCTGTAATTTTAGAGTCTTTCTCTACGGTTTAGGATAGTATATTTTTTGAAGTTTAAGAAACCTTAACTTCTATCTTTGCTACACACTAAA
>NC_133287.1:2254009-2331770 GCF_005239225.2 Populus alba
ATATTAAAAAATAAATTGAAAAATACATAAAATTGAAGTAAAAAACAAAAAAAAACTCACTATTGAAGTTACATCCCTTTGATGTTTATGAAATATACAAATTCATCTACAATAAAGAAACTGAATCATTATTATAACAATCCTTAACTGGGATAAAATAACAATCTCATGTTAACTGCAAAATAAAATAATTAAAATTTTTCCAATCTCTCAATTCCTCCTTCCTTCACTTTATTCTTCTTTTGATTAGTGTTTTATAAGTTAGACTTTGTAGTTTACAAGGTTACTGCTCTCACTCTTGGTTCTTTTCTTTTTCTTTGGATTTTTTATGTTTTTTTTCCTTACTTTTCTCTCTTGCTTTTTTAAAAAAATATTTTCTATTCTGCTTTCTGCCCAGTCAGCAACATATAAAAGAAAGAAAGAATTGATTTGTTTTATTTTTTTAATGACAAATAATCTGATATTAATCGATATATTTTAAGATTTCTTGTAAAATTTCAGCTCAATCTGATAGTCAGATTGAGAATTATGTCCAATAACATAAAACCAGTAAAATTGTGATTTTTCATCAAATTTCTGAATTTCTTCAAAAATTCTGAAATTTTTAACCCAAGCTAAAGTATTATATTACAAGGCTCTACACAAATTTTCAGAATTTTTTGATAATTCAATTAAAAATTATGAATTTTTTTTATATAAAACTAGTCAAAATATATTGATAAAATCCTTACCTAGGCTAGAGCCCACCCTAGCCCTAAGCTTGCGTCCGCCCTTGCCTGTGGGCGTTGTCTTTTCTCTTAATAGACTAGGCGTCTTTCTTTTAGCATTAATTTCTTTCTTTATTTAAAATATAAATTATTTACAATAGATTAATCCAATTGTATGTGGTGGGATATGACCATTCGGTTTAATTGAGATTAATTAAATAAATATTTGTGATGTTTTGTAATAAAATATTATTTAATTTGTACTTGGTATCCGAATAAAATTATATTTTTTTTTCTGATATTAGTAAGTGTTTTTTTTATGCAACCTTGTAAAATATATATTTTTTAATTTTATTCAATTATTTTTATTTGCATGTTTACTTTTTATTATTGTTAAAAAAAAATCAGTCAAAGAAACAAATTCGTTGAAGTAATTACTAGATCCATAGTCCATGTTTCAAGATTAGATATCTTGAATTACATCTATATTTTAATTTTTTTAATTTAGTCTTTGATTAAATATTTTTGATATTTTTCTTAGTTTTAAAATAAAATTATAACATTTTTCAATATTAGTATTTTTTTTTTTTGTGTAACCCTACAAAGTCTTTTGTTTTTTTCGTAGATCTTATTCAATCACTTTCAAATACACAATACACATTTGCTTTTTTTATTATTGTTTGATAAAATAAAAAATTATTTTAAAAAATAAAAATTATTAAACATGATAAAGTTCATGGACTCTAATATAAGATCAATATCTTTATCTACTTCCATCTCTTAATTTTCAGTTCAATTTTTTAGTTTTCATTAATGATTTATTTATTTTTTGTGTTTATTATTCATAAATAATTCTTAATTTATTTAATTAAATATATATATGCATCAGTTTTTTTTAATTTACAATTAAAACAATTATATCATAAATATGTTTCAAACGTCTATATATTCGTGTTTTTGCATAAAAAAAATAATCTTGCCATGGCAAAGCAAGTCAAGTGGCTGGTTTCCCACTAATTGTACTTGTCTTTCAAGATCCATGCACTGCATCGGCGACCATGTTTTATCATAATTCTTGTCTTTGTATGGTATAGTCCAGTCTCATCTACTCAGACAAACTTAAAAATTAAATTTAGTTTACTTAAGTCTCAAGCTCGTATGATCCTACGAAGGAGATAGAAACAACAAATCATAGTAAAAAAAGTTTTTGGGGCGAGCAAAATTAGGTGATGAAAATTATTCAATACTTGTAGTTTACTCTTTTGTTTTTTTAATTTCTCACATTTATATGGTATTCAATTATATGAAAAAAAATAAAATAGAATAGAGAGTAATTAAATATAAATTTATAGTACTGAACAATTCCAAATCAACAGCTTGAAAGATTTAATTTTCAACTCTTATCACTAAACATTTCTTATATTTTCAATTTCAACTCTTATCACTAAACAGCTTGAAAAGGCAGGACCTCTTGCCAATAAAGGAATTAAAGCAATCCTGATAGTGTCTGTTGTTGTGACATTGTTTCTGATCATCTTCCTTGTGTGTTGGTTTGTAAAGAAAAGGATAAAAGGTAAGCAAATTCCTTCAAATGTTGCTCCTGAGCAATATATTTTTTCGTGATAGTCTTGAGCTCAAAAAAAGATACCTTGAGTTCTAATTTTTACCAGCTAGAAATAAGTTTGCATGTTGATGACAGCCAGGGACAGGAAAAGAAGAAACGAATTTCCGCTATCAACTTCAAGGTCAAATTGCTCGAGAGACTTACCAAATAAGGAATTTGAGGAAGGTACAACAAGTTCAGATTTACCACTTTTTGATCTTAGTGTCATGGCTGCGGCAACAAATAATTTCTCAGATGCCAACAAGCTTGGAGAGGGTGGTTTTGGCTCAGTGTATAAGGTAGCCTAGCCTGCCTTGAAGTCCCTCAAACACATAGCATTTACATGTTGAACTATGAGATTGATGAATTTGGATTGCGATTTTCAGGGTCTGCTGCATGATGGGAAGGAAATTGCGGTCAAAAAGACTAGCAAAGTATTTCTGGACAAGGGATTAATGAGTTCAGAAATGAAGTCGAGCTCATTGCAAAACTTCAGCACAGGAATCTTGTAAGGATATTAGGTTGTTGCATCCAAGGAAGAGAGAAGATGTTGATCTATGAGTACTTGCCAAACAAAAGTCTGGACTCTTTTATTTTCAGTATGTCATCATCATTCTGTCAAATTGTCCCTATATTGTGGATTTTTCAGTTTTTCTCATTCTATAGAACTTGAAAAATGAATACAAGCCTGCATTGATTTGATGAGATTTATGTTTTTTTGGGTACAGATGAACCAAGAAGGTCACAGTTAGATTGGTCTACTCGCCACAACATTATTTGTGGGATTGCTCGAGGAATTTTGTATCTTCATCAGGACTCCAGATTACGAATCATCCACAGAGATCTTAAGGCAAGCAATGTTCTACTAGATGCCTCAATGAACCCTAAAATTTCAAGATTTCGGCATGGCTTAGAATATTTGGAGTAGACCAAAATTGAAGCCAACACAAACCGTGTTGTTGGAACGTAGTAAGTTTATCCTTATATATTTAATGAATTATATTAGAAAATAATATAAGATTATTTTTAGAATTTTAAACTATAATTTAAGTTTTTTAGATAAATTAGTTTTTCGACATAATATTAGAATTTTAATGATTTTATCTAATTAAATTAATAAAATTAAGAAACTTATACAACTTTTAAATGTTAGAAAATAATATAAAATTATTTTTAAAATCCCACCATAATTTTTATTTATATTTTTCTGAATAGCTGACTTTATTAAGCTCTTTTTTCCTATGTTATTACAGTGGTTATATGTCACCAGAATATGCAATGCAAGGCTTATTTTCAGTAAAATCCGATGTATATAGTTTCGGGGTTTTGCTATTAGAGGTCATCACTGGGAGAAAAAACAGCCATTTTTATGATGAAAGTAACTCTTCGAACTTGGTTGGATATGTAAGTAATAAGATCACATATATTGCCGATTTTAAAATTTCAACTCCAACATAGCATATTGATATGAAATTTCTTTAGGTTTGGGATCTATGGAGAGAAGGCAGGGCCCTGGAACTAGTGGATACATTGATGGGCGACTCGTATCCTGAAGATCAAGTCTTAAGGTGCATCCAAATTGGTCTTTTATGTGTGCAAGAATCTGCGATGGACCGACCATCAATGTCTAATGTTGTTTTCATGTTGAGTAATGACACAACTCTTCCATCTCCAAAGCAACCTGCGTTTATTATGAAGGAGAGTTACTATAGTGGAGATCCATTAACAAGTGAAGGATCACATTCTATAAATGAAGTGACTATCACCATGCTGTGAAGCTATCAACGATCCTAATGCTGCCAAGTGTCAGAAGATTAGGAATTAATATTGTTACAAAGTTGTTAGCATTATTTGTTAAAGGAGAATCTGTTAGCATGCATATTTCTCCGTATAGTATCTTCTTATGCTGCATATATAAACAGAGAATAATGAATGTAATAGTTAAGCAAAAGCAAATATACAACAGTGCAAGAATTCGTCTTCTGCTTCTATACTAACAGTTTGATTCTCTGTTCTTCTTCCTATATACTCTTTGCTCTTCTTCATTTCTATTACATTTCTATATAAATTGATAATTCCTTCATGGTATCAGAGCTGTGTAACTCTTGATCTTGTGGCCATTGACGTCCGAATTCTTCTGGCTTTATTCTCATCCTCTTCATAAAACAACTTGTGTACTTATTGATGTGCCCATCAGGTATTTGATATATTGCCTAAAACAGATTCTCTTCTTCTAGAAAAACTCCAGTTTTTCTATTACTTCACCGAACATTATATTCTTCAACTTTCTATTTCTCCTACATTCTACATTCAAAAATGGTGACTAGCTCTCAACTTCATATTATTCAATCTCCTATCACTTCTCTGCTTCCTGCAATCTCTACTGCTATAACAGTAAAACTTGATGATACAAACTATCTCGTCTGGCAATTTCAAATGAAAATTCTTCTTGAGAGTCATGGAATTCTAGGATTTGTTGATGGTACTAGAAAATGTCCAAATCGATTTGATACAGATTCCGATATTGAGGGTGTTGAATCTGATGATCATCAGATTTGGAAATGCATGACAGAGCACTTATGCAGCTACTTATTGCTACTCTTTCTTCTACTGCCATTTCTTATATCATTGGCTGCATCAGCTCTCAGGATATGTGGATTCAATTGCAGGATCGTTTTTCTACAGTAACCAAGGCACGTATCTTTCAGATGAAAAGTGAACTTCAAACTATCAAGAAAGGTTCAGAACCGGTGTCTCAGTATCTGCAGAAAATCAAAGATGCCCGTGATCATCTCTCTGCTGCAGGAGTTTATTTTGAAGACGAGGATATTGTGATCCTGGCTCTCAATGGCCTCTCCTCTGACTATAACACATTTCGATGTATGGTTCGAGGAAGAGATAATGTGTTATCTCTTAAAGATTTTCGGTCTCAGTTGCTTGCTGAAGAAGCTGCTATTGAGCAGACTCATTCATCTTCTTCATTTGTCTCTGCTATGCATGTTCAGAATCAAGTCTCTCAAGGCAAGGCACTGGTTTCTTGATGCAGGGAATTCTAATCCTCTTTCTTCCACCTTCAAGTCAGCTCCTACTTCTCAATTTTCCTCTGGCTTCAATGGAGGTTTTAATGGCTATCCGAATGGTTTTAACAGTCATAACACTGGTGGTTATTTTCATCACGAGGCTCTCAGTTTCGTGGTCCGCGGTAGAGGCCGCCATACTTTCCATCTGGTCAACGATATTATCCTGCTCAACACAATCCTGCTCCACCAAGCTCTAATCCTGGTATCCTTGGTTCTGGAACTGATATTACTACTTGCCAAATCTGTGGTAAGAGAGGTCATGTTGCTGCCGATTGTTATCAACGTCACAACCAAACCTCAGCCCCAACCTCCTCTGTTCAATGTCAAATCTGCTGGAAGTTTTGGACATTCTGCCATTCAATGTTATCATCGAGGCAACTTCTCCTATCAAGGTCGTCCTCCTTCCAACAATCTTAGTGCTATGGCTGCCACCTTTCCCTCCACCTCCTGAACCATTTTGGGTGGCTGATACTGGCGCCACAGCTCACATGACATCTGATTTCTCTCAACTTCAGGAGGCTACTCCTTACTCTGGTCCTGATGCTATAACCACTGCTGGAGGTTCAGGTTTGAGCATCTCTAGTACTGGCTCTTTCTGTTTTGCCTATTCCGCAATGCTCATTACAATTACACCAAGTTTTGCATGTTCCTAAGCTGTCTCAGCATTCTACTGTCAGTTTATAGACTGTGTAAAGATAATCATTGTCGATTTATTTGTGATGACTTTGGTTTTTGGATTCAGGACAAATTCACGGGGAATGTCCTCCTCAAGGGACTGTGTAGTCACGGTTTATATCCTATTCCTTTTTCTGTTTCCTCTAGTTCCACACACCTTTTCAACTTGCCTCTGCTTCCCATCATAAACAGTCTTGCTATCTTGGTCAACAGGTTCAAACAGGTCTTTGGCACAAGAGATTTGGTCATCCCTCTAATAGCATCACGTCCACTCTTCTCACTCAGTCTCAGATTCCCTTCAACTACAGATCCTACCACGTCAGTTTTTGCACCACTTGTTTAGAGGGCAAAATTACCAAGCTTCCTTTTCCATATCCAGCAGTTAAGTCACTTCACCCTTTAGAAATCATACATAGTGATGTTTGGGGTCCTGCACCCGTAATGTCTATTGATGGCTTTTAGATATTATGTTAGTTTTGTTGATGAATGTACACGTACACTTAGATTTTTCCAATGATCAATAAAGGAGAGGTTTATTCTATTTTTGTCCATTTCCATACATTTTTAGTTGCTCAATTTTCTGCCACACTTCGGGTCTTCCAAAGTGATGGAGGTGGTGAATATATTAGCACCAACTTCAAAAACTATCTTCTTACCAAGGGCATTGTTCATCAAATGTCATGTCCCTATACCCCTGAACAAAATGGTCTCGCTGAAAGAAAGCATCGCCATATTGTGGAAACTGCCATCACTTTTGTTACAAACTGCCCATCTCCCTCTTAAATTTTGGTTTCATGCTTGTGCTACTTCCATCTACTTGATTAATAGATTGCCTTGTAAAATTCTCCAGCTGCAATCTCCTTTTTTCTTGCTGTATGGTTCCTCTCCTGTCATCCATCACTTGCGTATCTTTGGTTGTGCTTGTTTCCCTTTACTTCGGCCTTATAACACTCATAAACTACAGCCCAAAACTTCCACATGCATCTTTTTAGGCTATGCCGGCCAATATAAAGGTTACATTTGTTTTTCTCTTCTTCATACCAATCGCATCTTTGTCTCTCGCCATGTACTCTTTGATGAATCAGTATTTCCTTATATTTCTGTGCCTCTGCCAGCAGTATCTCCCTCTCTGCATATGCCTGTTGTCTCTCCTTCTTCCCCATCTGTATCTCTTTACTAACTCTGTTTTGCCTCTTGTTTCTCCTCATTCTGCATCCTTACCTTCTTCATCCACTGGTATGTCTTCACAGCCCTCATCTTACTTGCCCTCCCCTGCCCTTTCTCCTCTTCCCTTGGATCCAGACTTCTACCCTGAGCGACTGTGTGTTGTTCTGCTCTATCCCTATTAATATTCATCCCATGACTACAAGGTCTAAGAATGGCATTTCCAAGAAAAAAGGCATATATTCTGCCACTGTTCAGTCTCTTGATCTTTCGCAGGTTGAACCTCGATCATTCAAAATTGCTTCTGCCACTATTGCATGGCAATCAGCCATGCAGGAAGAAATTGAGGCCCTTCATGCCCAAGGTACTTGGGACCTTGTTGCTTTGCCACCTGACAGAAATCTTGTTGGCTGTAAATGGGTCTACCGACTGAAGAAACATGCTGATGGTTCTATTGCTCGTCATAAGGCTCGGTTAGTGGCTAAGGGGTTTAGTCAAGAGGAGGGTATTGACTATGGAGAAACCTTCAGCCCTGTGGTGAAACCCACCACTGTTCGCCCTGGTCTTGCCCTTGCAGCTCACTTTCATTGGTCCTTGCGGCAGCTTGATGTGAAGAATGCATTCTTGCATGGCATTCTTCATGAGGAGGTTTATATGACACAACCTCAGGGCTTTGTTAGTAAGGCTCATCCCTCTGATTTTGTTTGCCGGCTGAAGAAGTCTTTGTATGGTCTTAAGCAGGCTCCTCGTGCCTGGAATGAGCGCTTCACAAGTTTTTTGCCCAGCTTGGGGTTTCAAGCATCTCTTGCCGATTCCTCTTTGTTTGTTCAGCATTCTTCTCATGGCACTCTGCTCTTACTCCTCTATGTTGACGATATCATTCTAACTGGCAGCCATTCCTCCCTTATTTCATCTGTTATTACTGCTCTGTCTCACGAATTTGACCTCACAGACTTGGGTCCCTTGCATCACTTTTTGGGGCTGCAGATTTCCTATCTGCCTACTGGTTTATTTGTATCTCAAACCAGCTATGTCATTGACTTACTTGCCAGGGTTGATTTGCAGAATTCCAAGTCTTGTGCTACTCCTTGTCTTCCTCATCATCACTTGCTCAAAGATGATGGCCAGCCCTATTCTAATCCGCAGCAATACAGGAGCATTGTGGGAGCCTTGCAATATCTCACTTTCACCAGGCCTGATATTGCCTTTTCAGTGAATCAAGCTTGCCAGTTCATGCATAATCCGATGGTTTCTCATGTTGTCGCCGTCAAACGTATTTTACGATATCTCAAAGGTACCCTACATCTTGGCCTTCACTTTCGTCCTGGTCCTCTTCATTGCAGGCCTACAGTGATGCCGACTGGGCTGGAGATCCTAATGACCGTCGGTCTATCTCTGGTTCTCTTGTGTATTTTGGTTCCAGCCCTATTTCTTGGGCTTCTAAGAAACAACATACTGTTTCTCGTTCGTCAACGGAGGCTGAATATCGCGCTCTCGCAATCACTGCTGCTGAACTTGCCTGGATTCGTCAGCTCCTATGTGACATTCATATTCCTTTACTTCTTCCACCTTTAATTCATTGTGATAATATTTCTGCTATCTCCCTTGCTTCCAATCCAGTGTTCCATTCCAGGATGAAGCATCTTCAGATTGATTATCATTTTGTGAGAGAGCGGGTTATCATGGGTGATTTACTGGTTCAACATGTCTCCTCTTGTGATCAGTTTGCTGATATCCTCACCAAAGGCCTTTCCATTTCTCTATTTCAGCATCATTGTTCCAATCTCATGCTTGGTTCCTCCCAGCATGTGATTGAGGGAGCATGTGAAGCTATCAACGATCCTAATGCTGCCAAGTGTCAGAAGATTAGGAATTAATATTGTTACAAAGTTGTTAGCATTATTTGTTAAAGGAGAATCTGTTAGCATGCATATTTCTCCGTATAGTATCTTCTTATGCTGCATATATAAACAGAGAATAATGAATGTAATAGTTAAGCAAAAGCAAATATACAACAGTGCAAGAATTCGTCTTCTGCTTCTATACTAACAGTTTGATTCTCTGTTCTTCTTCCTATATACTCTTTGCTCTTCTTCATTTCTATTACATTTCTATATAAATTGATAATTCCTTCACATGCTTGGACCTCGGTAGAGGCTTACATATATCTGACGTTCTACTTTTATTTGTTAATATTAATTTGTATTAATATTATGATAGCTTTTACGATAATATTTTAAAAATTAGGTTTAAAGTGGAATTCAAGAAAAATTAATTATAATGTATGTTAATTAACTAAATATTTGTAACACTTTAATAAAAATAAAATACAATTTCAATCACACCATATTGTTATACCTAGTGGATCCTAGTAGAAGTATCATGGTTGTGAAATATTATTTATTATATTTCTAAGCATATGGAAGCAAAGTAGTGTAGTTATTCTTTAATTAACCACAATGTAGATAAGGATACCTCACCTCAATAATCTTTCAAATTAAATTCTCTTTATTAAAAATGCTATGCTCTTCACAAATCTACTTATTCAACAATTTAATTTTATCAAAGCTAATGAGATTTTAAATATCTTTTATTTTACTTAAATTCCTACAAGATACAAACATACAAAAAAAAACAACAACATGATTGTTATCATAATATATATATATATATTAGTAATAAATTCATTTTTGAAAATAATATATTTACAAAGTAGTTATGTTTAGACAAGATCTATTTGCAGTACTAGGTCAGTAATCCTGCCAATCGCAATATATTCTTGCGCAATAACCTGCATGAAGACCAAAAACATTCATTTTCCATGGAGGGACAAGACGAGGTAAGGAGATTAGATGGTAGGTACAAAAAAAAATTGAAAGAAAAATTATAAAGTTATTATAATTATAAGAAACTTATTTTATATTAAATCATTATTTTTAAATATCCTAGTCAATATTCAATTAATTAAAGTTGTTGAGATTAATACATATTATATTCTTAAGTAGTTGCTCTCACATACTATGCTGCCAAACTTAAAACTTGGCTTAGACGGCAGGACTGGTCTGAACCGGTTCCTGACAGCCTGGAAATCTCCTGACGACCCTGCTACTTGTAGGTCTTTTCGGCTCAATCCTAATGGGTCTCCACAGTTGTTTTTGTACGAGGGTCAGATTCCAAGGTGGAGGTCCGGTCACTGCAATGGACTTAGATGGACTGGTTCGCATTAACTTCAACATCAGCTTTGTGAATAATGATGATGAGTTAACCATAATGTGGGGGTGTTCGCAACAGATCAATCTTCTCGCGATTAGTTGTAGACGAGCCTAGATCAGTCCAACGGTTCACATGGCATGAACAAATGGCTAAATGGGATGTATTTTGGTCTGCACCTACTGACCAGTGTGACAATTATGGACGATGTGGAGCTTATGGTAAGTGTGATCCTTATGATGCTTATAACTTTAAGTGTACGTGCCTCCCTGGCTACCAGCCCAAGTCAATTAGTGATTGGTACCTCAGAGATGGGTCAGGTGGATGCATCCAGAAGAATCTCACTGGAATGTGCAACAATGGTGAAGGGTTCGTCAAGGTGGAAAACGTGAAGGTACCAGATCCTTCAACTGCCCGTGTGGATAACAATTTGGATCTGAAAGCTTGCATGGAGCAATGCTTGAGGAATTGTTCCTGCACAGCCTACGCAAGTTGAGTTGTGACAAGTAAGAGTGGGTGCTTCTCATGGTATGGCAAATTGCTTGATACAAGAGTGTTCGATGAGGGAGGACAGGATTTATATGTCCGTGTGGATGCGTTTGAGTTAGGTACCTTCAAATCTTATTGTCATTATATATCTTTGCTGCATTTTTCAACAACAGCTTAATCTTCAATATGTCTTAGATAGAGGATTTTCAGAACAAAAAATATAGACATTGAAATAAAAACTACGGGTACAAGTACAACGGAAGTACCAGAGACATTTCTAATATGGCGAAGCCCTCCCCTGCACTCACCTACTATCTTTCTGCAATATGCAAAATTACTGATAATCCTGATGATTTGGTATCAAGCTAATGTGGATTTCTTTCTTTCCCCAGCTCAATATGACAAGAAGTCAAGAGGTTTTCTTTCAAAGAAAGGGATGTTAGCCGGATTGGTGCTCTCTATAGCTGCTGGGGTTTTCTTTGTCATTATGTTCTCATTCTGGTTGATAAAAAGGAAGAAGACGGGTAAGAGATTATTTTTTCAACTTTGTTACCAATATAAGTGACACCAAATTAGTTGAACTAAAGAATTCCAACTTTAAGTCTATGCATATAGGAGATGATAGTCTGCAAAATGCAGTGTGTAATCAACATTAGAACTTGTTAGTACTTTTAAAAGCTGAATATTGAGTTCTTTCAACGATAAACACAGCCAAGGGCAGACAACTCAAATTTCCCTTCAATATCCCTACAAGCCTCAATGTCTCTCTAAGTGGAAAGGAAGTTGGTAGAAGTACAACAAGTGAATACGTACCAGTCTTTGACATAGACATCATATTAGCAGCCACAGAGAATTTCTCCAACGAGCTTGGATATGGCGGTTTTGGCTCAGTTTACAAGGTACTTTTCCTTGGACATGAAATTATTTCAGAATTCTATGTACTTGTATCAAATGTTAATATTCATTGAATAAAATTTTAATGTAGCATGATTAGACCATGATACCGGAAAATCGCAGAGGCTGGTGCCAAAGAAATTCTAACCAGGGAAGATGATAGAAATGGATGGAATTATGGATAGATGATGGAAATGGAAAGGTGGAGATGGATAGATGTAGGACAGATGATGTTCAATCCTTTAGAGATACAGAAATCACCACTCTAAAGTGAATGAACAAAGATTAAACTCAGAATTGTCAATAATTAATACAGTCACGCCCCAAAGAGATTAGAGTTTAGGATAGCTCACCACTCCGTGAATTCCACCAAAGAGATACAGAACTAAACATAAACCTAACCAGCTCACTTTGATTTTGGCTGCACCATTTCTCTATATCTATTCTAGATTGTTGAACACTCTTATTTATACTTGGGACAATACGTGCAAGTTAGGAAAACATCAAACAAGAAATTCTAAATCTAGACACTTTTTCCATCTAGCTGAAGTTGTAGGAGACGCGGGACACATATCGAGCATACGAAAAAGTCTGGAAGAGTCAAACGTTACGGGGTCAGCCCAAATTAGATCTAGAAGATGATATTTCAGATTATTCTTAATTATTTCTAATTTTTTTCAGATTCCTTTCTACTTATATTCATGATTTTTGTTTGACTTGATTTTAAAAGTATACTGGTCGATTTTACAGTCTTTCTCTACGGTTTAGGATTATATTTTTTTAAAGTTTAAGAAACCTTAATTCTCTATCTTTGCTACACACTTAATCAGTAGGTAAGGCTGATGACATTTAAGAGAGTTGGAGGGAAGATTGTCAAGGCTTCATTGAATGTTTATTGAGAAAAACAGGCGCGGCATTGCATGCTGTTAAATATCGTAGAAAGATCACGGTTCTTTTGACAGCATGCACCCTTGTCAGTAAAACAACCATAACTCTTGCTAGAAAGCTCCGAATCTTTCACTCTTCGATGTGTTTGAAACTAGACACGTATATCTTTCTAGGGATACATGGCTTGCGCAGTATTTCTCTTTGTGTTGATGCAGTTATACGTTTGAATTTGAAACTGAAATCTGGCCCTGTTGCGAGCATTTTTGGCTTTGTTGATTTCTTTGGGTTAAGATCAGGCTCTTTTAGGCTTTGTTCAAAATCATCTAGTCCTAATTTATTAATGGATGTAACTATGGGATTTACTAGGAATTCTCCCGCATCAGACCAACTTTGGCAGAATGTGATTAGCTTAAGTTGTGTATTAACTTGTGAGTTAAACATGGAATGTAATTTCAGGGCAAGCTAGGCAATGGACAGGAAATTGCAGTTAAGAGATTATCTAAAACTTCAGGGCAAGGGATGAAGGAGTTTATGAATGAAGTAAGGTTGATATCTAAACTCCAGCACAGAAATCTTGTCAAGCTTTTTGGTTGTTGCATTCATGAAGAGGAAAAGATGCTGATATATGAATATTTACCAAACAAAAGCTTGGATTTTTTCATCTTTGGTATGGCTCTCTTCATCCATTTTTGTGTCTGTGTTCAAAGGGAAGAGTCCCCTGATTATGCAGCTTCACTTTGATCAAATCAAAACAAATGATTTCGGGGCAAACCTTTAATGTTTAAGTGCAGACGAGACAAAAAGGGTGCTATTGGATTGGTGAAAGCGTTTTGAAGTTGTTTCCGGGATTGCTCGAGGGGTTTTATACCTTCATCAAGATTCAAGACTAAAAATTATCCACAGGGATCTCAAAGCCAGCAATATTCTACTAGATGCTGCAATGAACCCAAAAATTTCAGATTTCGGTATGGCAAGAATGTTTATGGAAGACCAAGTCCAAGGAAAAACCACTCGAGTGGTCGGAACATAGTAAGTCACCTGATTCTTTCCTCTCTCCAGTGATCCATCATGATCAAATACCAACAAGCTTCATCTTTTATGATTGTAGCGGCTACATGTCACCTGAGTACGCAATTCACGGACAGTATTCGATAAAGTCAGATGTCTTCAGCTATGGTGTCTTAATACTGGAGATCATAAGTGGCAGGAAAAATAGCGACTACGGTGAGAAAGAACCCTGGCTGAATCTTATCGGACATGTAAGTGGATCGATAAATTTCCTGGTAATATCTTAGGTGATTGTCTTCCTCTTTCTTTTCTCGATTATCTTCTTACTTGTTTCAGGTATGGGACTTATGGAGCGAAGAAAAGGCATTAGACATTGTTGATCCAATGCTGGAACAGTCATGCCCTCCTCATGAAGTTCTGAGATGCATTCAGATTGGGTTACTGTGTGTTCAAGAATTTCCAGATGATCGACCTACAATGTTAGAAGTTGTGTTCATGTTAGGTAATGAGATCACTCTTCCTTCTCCTAAGAAGCCAGCATTTGTTTTACGAACACGCAGTGGACAAGACTTGCCAGCAATGTCTAGAAAAGCAGCTTGTTCAGTAAATGAAGTTACAATTACTGTGGTGGAAGCTCGCTAAAATCCCAGTCTCTTGTAATAAATTTTCTCTAACAGGCAGTACATAGAAGAAAAAAAATGTTGTCCTGACAATCTAGTTTCCAGAGAGCATTTTTTCAGGTTACCTCACCTGCTAAAATGATTTTCAACTTAGGATAGAAAACTAAATAATTCCATTTATTAAATTTATTAGCAACAAGTACTCCCACAATAAAATAAACTCCATTGAAATGCTTAAGGGGCTGTCCGCTCATTATTGCAAACTAGTTTCATGAGCATTTCTTTACAACTCTTCATACAAAAGCAGTGAAAAGTGTCAGCCAAGCACCACCGTCACTGTCAGCGCTTGGCTTCACGCGTCGTCTTCGATTGAAGAGAAAAATTGGTAGATCTGAAGCGAATCTTTAACCTCTTCCTTTCTTTAACGGCGGTGAGTATCACCGCTACCTGCAAGACAAAGAAATCAACACTAGACAGCAGTTTTTATTTATTTGTAGTTTTTTAGATCTACCTCTCTCTCTCTCTACTGTAATTTCTTATTCTCTCTTCTGATTGTTATTGTTGGGTTGTTGTGGATCTGCCGTGAAGAGTGCCTTGCCTTGTGTTGGTCGGTGATGGTTTTGGAGAGGAGAAAAGGGAGGCTATCTTTGGTTATAATTGTCTTTTCTTTAAAGGGTCTATGGTGGTTTTATGGGTATTGACTGGTGGGTCTTCTTGTGATGACCGAGTGAGGAGGCTTGGTGTTAGGTCACTATTGGTGGTGGTTTCACATTGAGTGAGTTCGTGGTGGTTCCATGCTGGTTCAGTCGGTTGAAGGTGCGATGGAGGGAGAGGTCGCAGTGGGTGAGCTACTGGTTCTTGTGAGAGGCGTTGGGAGACTACGATGGGAGGAACTAAGAGAAAGAGGGGTTCTGGTTTGGCTCTCTGAAGATGATGAGGGTTATGATGCTGTGGTGTTGTTCTTGGGTTTTTGAAGAAAGATGAAGAAGAAGAAGCTGTCGTGGTGGTTTGATATCACTGGTTTGGTTATAGTGGAGATGGTGGAGTCTGAGAAGGGAAATGGTGAGCATTGCATTATAGTTCCTGATTTTTTTACAAGTTGATAAATCATTTCTTTAATCTCTCTGAAAAAATTAAATTAAAAAGCAAATAACGTGGTGAGCATGATAATTAGATCGAAAGTTATATTAGTTTTAGTCATATAGACCTGTTTTAGACGTGCACTAATCATATTGTGCTAGACTTTTCACATGATGTAGTTTCAACAAATCCACATCTAAGTATTCAGAATCTCGGGCATCATAGAGTTTCGGTTCAGGCTCTTTGAACTTTTATTTTTCAATATTCAGAAATTACTAAAGAGATCTTGTATTTATTTTTTAATAATTATAAATTTAAGTTTTTTTAAAAGTAGTGAAAACTTATATAATTATTAATTTTAAAATTTATAGTAATAATTAAAGTATATGAAAGCTAATCTAAACACCCAATTTTATTTAAAAAAAGAAAAATTCATTCTACGTTGAATCTCAATCTCTGAGATATTATTCATTTAACTTTCATTTTAAAAATATTTGCCTTAAATGACGTTGATTTTGACATAAATGAGTTGATTGGGTAGTATTCGATAAATGGGAGATCCAATTGGATTATTTTTGTTAGTTTTTGTGATACTGAACTTTTGAGCCAAGAAATTAAGGCGCTTACTAGTCAATTGAAAATGCCGACACTTTTGTGATACTAAATGACGTTGATTTAACAAACTAAAAATTGACAAGATATTTCTTTTAATCCGCAATAAGCTCACAAGAGTTGTGCAAACTTGTGGCCTTTCAAGTGATCATTTAAAACATGGCTTAGAATTATGAATTGATCAAGAAAAAATTCTATGAAGCTTTAGTAGGTGGCTTTTTGGCCCCACTCATTAAAACCCCAACTGCACTCCCAAGTCATCTACTCACCCCACCAACACACAATCATTGAAACAAATTATGAATCGATAGAAAGGTTTTTGAGTACATTGTTTCTCTTCATTGTTTTTCCTTCTTGCTTATCTATTGACATCATAGCTCCAAACCAATCAATCAAAGATGGAGATGTTCTGGTCTCTAGTGGACAAAGCTATGAACTCGGGTTCTTTAGCTCAGGCATCGATTCTACTCGTCGTTATGTGGGAATTTGGTACCGTAAGGTCTCAGAACGAACTGTTGTATGGGTGGCAAATAGAGATAATCCTATCAATGGTACCTCCGGAGTCCTAGCTATCAACAAACAAGGTAACCTTGTAATTCATGAAAATAACCGAAGTAGTGTTCCTGTTTGGTCTTCAAATGTTCCAGCCTCAATATCAATGACAAATTGCACGGCTCAGCTCCTGGATTCAGGAAACTTGGTCTTGGTTCAACAGGATAGCAAAGGG
Source organism: Populus alba (assembly GCF_005239225.2). Lineage (NCBI taxonomy): Eukaryota > Viridiplantae > Streptophyta > Magnoliopsida > Malpighiales > Salicaceae > Populus > Populus alba. The sequence goes on from NC_133287.1 coordinate 2,270,767, forward strand.
ATCTTGTGGCAGAGTTTTGATCATGGTACAGATACTCTGCTTCCTGGTATGAAGCTTGGGCCGGACCTGAAAATCGGTTTGAACCGGTCTCTGTCATCTTGGAAGTCCAAAGATGACCCGGGAACCGGAACCATTTTCTATGGTATTGATCCAAGTGGGTTTCCCCAGTTGTTCCTATACAAGGGTCAAATCCCATGGTGGCGTGGCGGACCATGGACTGGACTAAGATGGAGCGGAGTACCCGAAATGACCCCTACCTACATCTTCAACGTTACTTTCGTTAACAGCGTTGATGAGGTATCTATATTCTATACTATGAATAATCCCTCCATCGTTTCAAGAATGGTGGTGAACGAATCAGGAGTAGTGCAGCGGCTGACGTGGAACGATCGTGATCAACAATGGATCGGAATTTGGTCCGCCCCAAAAGAACCATGTGACACCTATGGCCAATGTGGTCCAAATAGTAACTGTGACCCGTATCAAGCAAATAATTTCATATGCAAATGTCTACCCGGATTCGAACCCAAGTCATCCCAAGAATGGTACCTAAGAGACGGGTCAGGAGGTTGTGTCAGGAAACCTAACGTGTCCACGTGTCGCGGCGGAGAAGGGTTCGTCAAGTTGGCTCCAGTGAAGGTGCCGGATACATCAATGGCGAGTGCGAACATGAATTTGAGATTGAAAGAATGTGAGCAAGAGTGCTTGAGGAATTGTTCTTGTACAGCTTATGCTAGTGCTGACGAAAGAGGGCTTGGATGCTTGAGATGGTATGGTGATCTGTTGGACACAAGAACGTTTTCAGATGTGGGGCAAGAGATTTACATCCGTGTGGATAGAGCTGAATTAGGTACATGTCTAATTCTACTACTAACTTGTTTACTTTTCCTTTGTTCACTTGCTATGCCACAAGTTTTGATTCTTGAAGAAATCTCATAGACCTGATAAATCACAAGTAATCATTTTGCTTATTTTTTATTAGAAGTAATTGACTAATTGTAAAAATGATTCCATTAATTAAGCTTAAGTGCACAAATAAAACTAGGATTGATGGCATAGAAGTAATAAACTAATTGTAAAAATGTTTCTCCAATTATATGAAAGATAGCTTCCTGAGCAATGTTTTTTTATTAATCAGCACGTAATTTATGAAAAGAATGTTTGATAAGGCCGGTAGGTCAATAAAAGTGTTGACACGAAATCCATTGATTATTCAATTAATTTTCATCAACTCAATGAACTCGGAATTGAGTGTTTTTGATTAAGTGATCATATTATTATTTACTAGTATAATGAATCGAGTAGTTTTGTCACAAACATGCCTATATTGCTGCTCATAGAAATGACTAAAACATTTTTTAACTTTCCTTCTAAGAATATATATTAAAAAATAAAAAATATACTAAAACCTTTTTCACAGTAATCCATTGTGAATTTCTTTTCTAATCATTAATTTTTTTTTCTCTTTGTGGCAAACTTAACTACCAATTTCTTATAATTTGTTATGGAGAAACACATTTGAAAGATGGAGGCCAAAGTATAAAATAAGAAAAAATTACATGTTTGGATTGAAACTCGCAGAAGTAAGTGTGTTTAGGTACCTATACTTTTTTTTTTGAATTATAGTCCCTTTATTTTCTTATGATTTCGTTTTAATAAAAAACTCTATTTTTATTATTTTTAAATCTCTAGTTTTGAGAGATAAGAAAGAAAGTTGTTGGAAAACAACAAAAAAAAAAGTTGTTTGTTAGTTATATTTCAGCCACTAAAAAGATGATGTTTTATGTCAACGAGTTTTATTAGATTATGAGAGTTTTATTTATGTGTATTTTTCCCTTTATTTTACTTAAAGAATTAGATTGGGGTTCAGATAATTTTTTTCTTTCAGTTTGATTTTGTATTTTCGACAAGCTTTTCGGCGTTTTGAGTGGAGTAGTTGGTTTATTGATATTATAGGGATGTTTATTATTTTTTTGTAAGTGAAAATTGGTTGAAAATTATATTTTTAAGTAAAAAAAACACCAGCTTGATTTTTCAATTATCTGTTTGTTGGTTGGAAACTCGCATTAAAAAAACAAATAACCTTACTTTTCTAGCCATATGAATAACTAGATTTTGAAATTTTTAAATGACCGTGTCGTTTATTTTATTTCAAATAAAAAAGGGTTGGATGACTAAATCTTTTCTAATATGATTTTTTAAGAAGATTAGACAGAAAAGCTCTTAATAATCTCTGATCAGTTCCTCTCTTTCTCTGCTAGTAAACATGTTCCTAAGTTTTTTCCTCAATTTCTCAACAAAATCCCAACAAAAAGGGCACATTCAAAAAGTTATATTGTTTAGAGAGCAAAAGTTTTTTTAAGAAAAAAATTAGTTCAATTGTATTTGTTTTTTTTTCACTAGAGTTGGGGGGTAATTTATAATTTAGCGATATATTTTCTGATTTCTACTCCCTTTTCTTTCTTGACACCATTCCTCTTCTCTCTTTATACTATTATTGTTATTACAATACTTCTCTCTTTGCCATATATTTTGTCTTGCTTTATATTATAAAACATTCTTGTCTTGTATAGTATCGTCCAGTACGTCTCGTGTACTCAGATAAACTTAAAAATTAAATCTAGTTTATTAGTTAGTTTATTGATATCATAGAGATATTTATTATGTTTTTTTAAATGAAAATTAGTTGAAAATTACATTTTTTAGTAAAAAAAAAAAACACCAGCATGATTTTTTGACTACCTGTTTGTTGATTGAAAACTTGCGTCGTTTGGCTTTAAAAAAACAAATTACCAGCTAAAAAGAAAAAACAAATAGGCAAGAGCACAGGCCTGGCCATGTATGCCTGCGTGCGTTGCCTTTTCTCTTAATAGACTAGGCGTCTTTCTTTAGCTTTAGTTTCTTTTTTATTTAAATATAAATTAATTACAATAGATTAATCCAATGTATGTGTGGGATATGACCATTCGGTTTAATTGAGATTAATTAAATAAATATTTGTGATGTTTTGAAATAAAATATTATTTAATTTTTACTTGGTATCCGAATAAAATTATAATTTTTTTTTCTGATATTAGTAAGTGTTTTGTTTTGTGCAACCTTATAAAATATATATTTTTTAGTTTTATTCAATTATTTTTATATGCATGTTTACTTTTATTATTGTTAAAAAAAAATCAATTCAAAGAAACAAATTCGTTGAAGCAACTAGATCCATAGTCCATGTTTCTATATCAGATATCTTGAATTACATCTATATTTTAATTTTTTAATTTAGTTTTTGATTAAATATTTTTTGATATTTTGCTTAGTTTTAAAATAAAATTATAACATTTTTTCAATATTAGTATTTTTTTTTTTGTGTAACCCTACAAAGTCTTTTTTTTCCTTAGATCTTATTCAATCACTTTCAAATACACATTTGTTTTTATTATCGTTTGATAAAATAAAAAATTAATTTCAAGAAATAAAATTATTAAACATGATGAAGTTCATGGACTCTAATATAAGAGTAATATCTTTATCTTTTTTCATCTCTTAATTTTTCAGTTTATTTTTTAGTTTTCATTAATGATTTGTTTATTTTTTGTGTTTATTATCATAAATAATTCTTAATTTATTTAATTAAATATATATATGCATCAGTTTTTTAATTTACAATTAAAAAAAAATTATATCATAAATATGTTTCAAACGTCTATATATTCGTGTTTTTGCTTCAAAAAAAATAATTTGACCATGGCAAAGCAAGTCAAGTGGCTCGTTTCCCACTAATTGTACTTGTCTTCAAGCTCCATGCACCGCATCGGCGACCATGTTTATCATAATTTCTTGTCTTGTATATATAGTATAGTCCAGTCTCATCTACTCAGACAAACTTAAAAATTAAATTTAGTTTACTTAAGTCTCAAGCTCGTATGATCCTACGAAGGAGATAGAAACAACAAATCATAGTAAATAAAGTTTTTGGGGCGAGCAAATTAGGTGATGAAAATTATTCAATACTTGTAGTTTACTCTTTGTTTTTTAATTTCTCACATTTATATGGTATTCAATTATATGAAAATAAAATAGAATAGAATAGAGAGTAATTAAATATAAATTTATAGTACTGAATAATTCAAAATCAACAGCTTGAAAGATTTAATTTTTCAACTCTTATCACTAAACATTTCTTATATTTTCAATTTCAGCTAAATATGAAAAGTCAGGACCTCTTGCCAATAAAGGAATTAAAGCAATCCTGATAGTGTCTGTTGTTGTGACATTGTTTCTGATCATCTTCCTTGTGTGTTGGTTTGTAAAGAAAAGGAGAAAAAGGTAAGCAAATTCCCTTCAAATGTTTCTCCTGAGCAATATATTTTTCGTAACATTATTAAACTCAGGGTGTTGAGTCAGTAAAAATGCAATATTTCTCAGAGAGTCTTGAGCTCAAAAAAAGATACCTTGAGTTATAAGTTTTACCAGCTAAAAATAAGTTTGCATGTTGATGACAGCCAGGGACAGGAAAAGAAGAAACGAATTTCCGCTATCAACTTCAAGGTCACATTGCTCGAGAGACTTACCAATTAAGGAATTTGAGGAAGGTACAACAAGTTCAGATTTACCACTTTTTGATCTTAGTGTCATAGCTGCGGCAACAAATAATTTCTCAGATGCCAACAAGCTTGGAGAGGGTGGTTTTGGCTCAGTGTATAAGGTAGCCTAGCCTGCCTTGAAGTCCCTTAAACACATAGCATCACTTCAGTTTACATGTTGAACTATGAGATTGATGAATTTGGATTGAGATTTTCAGGGTCTGCTGCTTGATGGAAAGGAAATTGCGGTCAAAAGACTAGCAAAGTATTCTGGACAAGGGATTAATGAGTTCAGAAATGAAGTCGAGCTCATTGCAAAACTTCAGCACAGGAATCTTGTAAGGATATTAGGTTGTTGCATCCAAGGAAGAGAGAAGATGTTGATCTATGAATACTTGCCAAACAAAAGTTTGGACTCTTTTATTTTCAGTATGTCATTATCATTCTGTCAAATTGTCCCTATATTGTGGATTTTTCAGTTTTTCTCATTCTATAGAACTTGAAAAATGATTACAAGCCTGCATTGATTTGATGAGATTTATGCCTCTTTGGGTACAGATGAACCAAGAAGGTCACAGTTAGATTGGTCTACTCGCCACAACATTATTTGTGGGATTGCTCGAGGAATTTTGTATCTTCATCAGGACTCCAGATTACGAATCATCCATAGAGATCTTAAGGCAAGCAATGTTCTACTAGATGCCTCAATGAACCCTAAAATTTCAGATTTCGGCATGGCTAGAATATTTGGAGTAGACCAAATTGAAGCCAACACAAACCGTGTTGTTGGAACGTAGTAAGTTTGTCCTTATTTAATGAATTATATTAGAAAATAATATAAGATTATTTTTAGAAGTTTATCTAATAATTCAAGTTTTTTAGATAAATTAATTTTTCGACATAATATTAGAATTTTAATTATTTTATCTAATTATATTAATAAAATTAAGAACTTATACAAGTTTTAAATGTTAGAAAATAATATAAAATTATTTTTAAAATCTTATAAAATTATTTTATTTATATTTTTCTGAACAGCTGACTTTATTAAGCTCTTCTTTTCCTATGTTATTGCAGTGGTTATATGTCACCAGAATATGCAATGCAAGGCTTATTTTCAGTAAAATCCGATGTATATAGTTTCGGGGTTTTGCTATTAGAGGTCATCACTGGGAGAAAAAACAGCCATTTTTATGATGAAAGTAACTCTTCGAACTTGGTTGGATATGTAAGCACTAAGATCACATATACATATATTGCCGATTTTAAAATTTCAACTCCAACATAGCATATTGATGTGAAATTTCTTTAGGTTTGGGATCTATGGAGAGAAGGCAGGGCCCTGGAACTAGTGGATACATTGATGGGCGACTCGTACCCTGAAGATCAAGTCCTAAGGTGCATCCAAATTGGTCTTTTATGTGTGCAAGAATCTGCGATGGACCGACCATCAATGTCTGATGTTGTTTTCATGTTGAGTAATGACACAACTCTTCCATCGCCCAAGCAACCTGCGTTTATTATGAAGGAGAGTTACTATAGTGGAGATCCATTAACAAGTGAAGGATCACATTCTATAAATGAAGTGACAATCACCATGCTTGGACCTCGGTAGAGGCTTACATATATCTGACGTTCTACTTTTATTTGTTAATATTAATGTGTATTGATATTATGATAGCTTTTACGATAATATTTTAAAAATTAGGTTTAAAGTGGAATTCAAAAAATATTAATTATAATGTATGTTAATTAACTAAATATTTGTACAACTTTAATAAAAATAAAATACAATTTTAATCACACCATATTGTTATACCAAGTGGATCCTAGTAGAAGTAGCATGGTAGTGAAATATTATTTATTACATTTCTAAGCATGTGGAACCAAGTAGTGTAGTTATTCTTTAATTAACCGACAATGTAGATAAAGATGACTCAATAGTCTCCCAATTTAAATCCTCTTCATCAAGAAAGCTAAGTTCTTCACAAATCTACTCATTTAATAATTCAATGTTATCAAGGTTAATACGATCTAAAATATCTTGTTTTTTTTTACTTAAATTCCTACAAAGTACAAACATAAAAAAAAAAAAAAAAACAATATGATTATTGTCACACCCCCACAAAAAATTATAAAGGCACGACATCGGCTGGCGATTTTCGTTGTGTTCTAAGGATTTGGTTCTTTGGAGTCGCCACCTAGTATTTGGTCACTAGGAACCCTAACTGGTCTTTCAGAGATTCTAAGGCAAGGGACTGGTTGCGTAAAGGGAAGGTACTAGCACCCCTAATACGCCCTACCTAAGGTAAGCTGCTTGGTGTTTGGTTTGCTCCATAGTCTATGGTGTTGGTGTCTTCTAAACCCGTCAATTTATTTTGGATAGAAATCTAAGGAGATTCCATGTGCTATAAAAGCTCATTTTTCCTTTAGTATTTCAAAAGTCGGTGACTCGTAAATCGCAAGGAAAAGAAGAAAAAAACGAAGAAAATTTCACAGTTACATAAAAAACAATTTTATACTTTTCACGACTCGTAAACCGTGGAGAAAAAAAATTAAAATTTTGAAATGTTTCTCGATCGCAACCAAAGCTTCTTTCAAACATGTGCGTTGATTTATTACTCCCGATAATATTTTGGATGTTCGTCCTTTTAAGGATTTCTTCATCCAAACATTAGCGGTGAACAATAACCACAACTTCTCCTCCCAAAATAAGATTTTTATAGTTTTTGGAATATTGGCCAATACCCTTTGGAGTTTTACAAACAGGTTGTAAAATCCACAAATGCAAGAAAATGATTTGTGTTTAAGAAATCCATGTGAAAACACATTTTCAAAACTTCCAATATTTTTTTTTTATATATAAAAAGAACATTCAAAACATGTTAGTGTATTGGCCGTATGCATGAAAACAAAACATTTTTTTTAGTAAACATTTTTTTTGACGAAAACCGGGTATTTTAATACCGAATTTGTATCTTTACAATATAAAAATACAAACCGGTATTGACCCAAAATACAATAATAAAATTACAGAAAAATCACAAATTCTTTGAAATAATTTTTTTTTGAAGAATTTTTATTTTTTTATTTTTTTTAGGTCTGACCCAGCGGGGCCCACATGGCTGGGCTGAACCCAGCAGGCCTCATGTGAACAGTGAAATATATATGATGTGAACAGTGAAATAGCATTTCACTGTTCGCGTGAATTATATGTGATGTGAACAGTGAATTAACATTTCACTGTTCAAGTGAATTATATTTCACTTCAACAGTGAAATGCAAGGAAATGGTGCATGCACAGCGACGAAGGGGGTGCAAACCTGGTGGCAGAAATGATGTTGAAGACGATGGCGAACACTCCCAGTGATGCTGGTGGCGGTGGACAGGAAGCCAATGGGGGCTCACGATGGTTCTTACGGTGGCAGTGGTTGGGAAGCTCGATGACAGCAGCTGTTTTCTCTTCTTCTTCCCCTTTACAGAGGCGTTGCTTCTTCTCTTGGTTTCCCTCAGTCAGCAATGTTCTTCCCTCTCTATGGCAGCTTTGTGGAGGCGCTGGTAGTGGTGGCCGGGGATTGACTTGGACGGTGGTCGGTGACTGTGGAGTGCGGTGTTCAGCCCTTCTTCCTTTTCTTCTCTGCGTTCCTCTTCAGCTATGTTCTCCTCTGCTTCCCTTTTCTCCTTCTGCTCCCAACTGTGCTGTTGTCGACTAGGAAGATAGTGGTAGCTGGCGGTGATGGCTTTGTTCTTCTTCTTCTCGCAGCAGAGGCGCGGGTTGCTGCCTTTTCTTCAATGGTGCTGCTACGTCTGGGGAGAAGATGATGCAACCACCGTGTGTGACGTTTTAGTGGCTTCTTGAGGTGGAGATGTCGGTGAGAAAACGAGTGATGATGGTGGTGGTTGATGAGGGCCAACGGCGGAGAGGGAAAGAGAAAAAAGAGGCTGGTTGCAGGAAAACTGGGCAGTAATGGCTGATTTTCGTCCGACTTTGTGTGTTCTTTTCTCCCCACATAGGTCTTCAAAAGAGATTCTATTTATAGGAAGTGGAAGAGGGCAATCTTGTATACGTTGGGGAAAAATTTCAGCCCTTGATTCAGCTGGGAAGCATCTCAATCGTTGGCTCAAAGTGTGCACCTCGAGCTGCCAAATTTGGCAGCTCAAGGCTGTGAACTGCCCGAGGTGGCCACTTCGAGCCACTCAACGGAGCCGTTTCTAACTTTTTCGACCCGACCGGACCATTCTCCGGGATAAAGGGGTTGCATGTGAACATGTTGGTGTAAGGTTTGTCGGATTTGGAGGCCACACGAGCCGGAAAACTCGCCTGGAAAGCAGCCACTCAGGCAGCGTTTTGAGGAAGAAAGTGAACAGTAAATTAAGGCACATTTTCCAAATTGGTCCCTGGTTTCGGATTTTCTCAATTAAATCCCTAATTGGCCCTTAAACTTCAATATTTATGCAATTAAGCCCCTGATTTGACTTAATAAATTCCTAAAAATCATAATTTGGCCCCAGAACTTTAATTTCTTCTAATTAAAGCCCAAATTGACTTAAAAATCAATTTTTTCTTGCAATCAAATCCTTTATAAATTCAAATAAAATCCAATTAAGTCCATAAACATCCAAATTTGGGCTTCTCCTCAAAATTCAAAATTTCCTTCTCAATAGGGCTCTCACCCTTCAAGAAAATACTGTCAAAAATCGAATCTTTGTATCTTTATACTCCTTGACCAATTTTCTAACCATTTTCTGAGTGCTTCTGCCTTCCATTATTTTTCTAGCCTCTTTTGGCTATTGATTTTATTTATTTTGTGGGGACCAAAAAATGGGTTACAACAGATGCCCCCTCTTTATAAAGCTTACGGAGCATAGGTTCTGCGCAGTAAATTTATAAAGATAAACCAAAACTGAACTCCCGAAACTGATTTGGTTGGAGCTTGATCGCTCTGAAACTTTGTCTTTATAGCAATCCTCCTCAACCCAAAAACTATGATCAAAATTTAGTCATCTCGAGATCCCTTCTGGCGATCTCCTTTAACCCCAAAAACTTGGAATCCTATCTGGCGATTCTTCTTAACCAAGGCTGAAATATAAAGTCCCTTCTGGCGACCTCCTTTGACCAATATCGAAATGCGAGATCCCTTCTGGCGATCTCAATCAACTTGGAATCTCATCTGGCGATTCCTTTACTCACAACCAAATACAAAAATGCGTAATGGTCTCATTGTATGGGTGACCTACCCAAGAAAAATGATGGTCTCATTATATGGGTGACCTACCCAGAAAAAAAATGAAGAATGGTCTCATTGTATGGGTGACCTACCCAGAAAAAAATGCTGGTCTCATTGTATGGGTGACAAACCCAAGAAAAATGCTAGTCTCATTGTATGGGTGACCGACCCAAGAATAATGTTGGTCTCATTGTACGGGTGACGAACCCTAGTGCTGCTGGTCTCATTGTACGGGTGACGAATCCTGGTGCTGGTCTCATTGTACGGGTGACGAACCCTAGAAAAATGCTGGTCTCATTATACGGGTGACGAACCCTGGAAAAATGCTGGTCTCATTGTACGGGTGACCGACCCTGGAAAAATGCTGGTCTCCTTGTATGGGTGACCGACCCAAGAAAAATGTTGGTCTCATTGTATGGGTGACAAACCCAAGAAAAATAATGGTCTCATTGTATGGGTGACCTACCCAGAAAAATAATGGTCTCATTGTATGGGTGACCTACCCAGGGGGAAGAATTCTTAGTAAACTCCAATGCTTTTCTAAGAAATGGTTTCAATATGAGGTCCCTTCTGGCGACCTTCCTTGATGAATGTCGAAGTATGAGATCCCATCTGGCGATCTCCTTTAACTTGGAATCCCATCTGGCGATTCCTTTTATTCAAAGCTGAAATATGAGGTCCCTTCTGGCGACCTCCTTGGATAAATATCGAAATATGAGATCCCTTCTGGCGATCTCCTTTAACCAACTTGGAATCCCATCTGGCGATTCCTTTTTTAACCAACATGAAATACGAGGTCCCATCTGGCGACCTCCAAATAGTGAAACACGAGATCCCTTCTGGCGATCTCCTTTAATCATCTTGGAATCCCATCTGGCGATTCCTTTTAACAAACATGGAATATGAGGTCCCATCTGGCGACCCCCAAAATAGTGAAATACGAGATCCCTTCTGGCGATCTCCATCAACTTGGAATCCCCTCTGGCGATTCCTTTTATTCAAAGCTGAAATATGAGGTCCCATCTGGCGACCTCCAAATAGTGAAATGCGAGATCCCTTCTGGCGATCTCCATCAACTTGGAATCCCATCTGGCAATTCCTTTTATTCAAACATGAAATATGAGGTCCCTTCTGGCGACCTTCATCGAAATACGAGATCCCTTCTGGCGATCTCAACCAACTTGGAATCCCATCTGGCGATTCCTTTTAACAAAAGCTGAAATTTGAGGTCCCTTCTGGCGACCTCCGTTGATGAATATCAAAATACGAGATCCCTTCTGGCGATCTCAAACAACTTGGAATCCCATCTGGCGATTCCTTTTTACCGAATGCTATCGATGTCGTTCTTCCTGCTGGCAGGGTTTAAGAATCCTTATCTTCTCTTCTTGTTGTTCTAGAATCAACTCAATGATTCTTTCTTCGTCCGTAATCTTGTTGGAATGCACTAAGATCTCCTCCTGGTTTTGAAACATAGGCCCCATCCTCATCTTCTTGTTCGTGAGACTGCCTCTCAACATGAGCTTGCTTTTGAAATCGTATGCTGGATTCATCTCTCGTGTTGCCTCCTATCATATCTTGGGGAAGAAGTCTTCGACTTTTTTACAAGTAGCCCCTTTTTTCTCCAAATTTACGACTTGTCCTTGCCTCTTTGTCATGCTTTTGTTAAATGCTTTATCTTTTTCAAATCTACGGGCCCTCATCCCGTTTTGAAAACATGTAAAACCTTTCAGGAAATAATCTTTTATTGCCCCCTAGTGTGGAGTGCAACTATATGTCAAGAAGATCTGATTTGGTGCTCTCCAATTGATGGAGTCAATCTCTTTAGTCATGTGTAAAAAGTTCTTTTAAGTAAAAGATTTCAAATGCTATGAGATCATATGTTTTTATATATATATATATATAAAAAGGCTCTTTACAAAGAGAATTCATGGTCAGACTTTAATTTTGTTGATTGGGAAATTACGAAATACATCAAGCGTAATATTTCCTTATAGAGTCAGAATTCACGGGCCTAAATAGATCTTCTCCATCCATTCTAGATAACAATTAAAGCTTCTCCAAAAAATGCTTTTTGTACCACTAAAGGGCCCTCATTGTTTGGCGTCCATTTACTCTGACCTTCTCCTGGTAAAAGACAACATTTTCTTCAATATAAGATCTCCTTCGTGGGACCCTCAAGGTCGAATCCTCTTGTTGTATGATTTGGCCATCCTTCTTTGATAAAGTTGATGATGACAGATTGCGGCTATCCTATTTTCACTTATCAGATTCAACTGTTCACATTTAACCTTGTCCCATTCTAACTCTTCTAGCTCAAAGTCTATCAATACTCTTAATGAGGGGATTTCAACTTCTAAAGGTATTACCGCCTCCATTTCATATACCAACGTATACAGGGTGACTCTTATTGAGGTTCAGATTGCAGTGGGGTACGTGTGAAGGGCAAATGACAACATCTCATACCAATCCTTGTAAGTGAATACCATTTTCTAAATAATCTTCTTGATATTTTTGTTAGAAGCTTCTACCGCACTATTCATCTTTGGTCTATATGGCGAAGAATTGGAATGCTTGATTTTCCATTTAGTGCAAAGCTCCATTATCATCTTGCCGTTGAAATTCTGGGCATTATTTTTCTAGTGGACCATATCGATAGATCAAATATCTTTCCATAAATTTCTTCACCACTTTTTTCACGTGATCAAAACATCTCAACAAAGTTTCGTCAGATGATTTATACAAAGTTTCCCCATCAAGATAGAAATCCATTGCTAACCTCCTCAACGTCTTCTTGTTGATTTTTGGATGCCCCTATGGGATATGTCTAGTTTTGGATGAAATTCTTGATATCATAGTGCCAAGGGTTTCCATCAATTTCTCTTTCAAAACTGAGCAATAATGAGCTAAGTTATTTCTTATATCAATGTGTATTTGGTTGTACCTTGTGCCCAAGTCTATTCTAGCCATAGAAGCTGGCGTGACCAAAACATCAAAATGGTTTCTTTCCCTTCCTAGATGGGTGAACTTTATTTCCTCAAATTCTCTAGCCCATTTAGACAAGTATTCTTGGCAAGGTCTCAACTTCTCGTCCTTGGTTTGCCCTTTTCCTTTCACTTGACAAATAATCAAAATCGAGTCTCCAATACACATCTATCTTTCTGATGTTTAGCTCTAATGCAACCTTTAAAATCGAGAATGCAAGCTTCAAACTCAGTTGTGTTGTTAGCGTACCCAAATTGCGATTTAACTAAAACCGGATACTGTTTTCTTATTAGGAAAGATTAGCACTGCCCCCACTCTATTACCACAACACCCTCAAAGTACATAATCCAACAATCTGATTTCCCTTACTCGACTGAAAGCATATTTTTATCCAAAAAATCAAATCTTAACAGCCCATAAACTTTCACAACATGGTCAGCTAGGTGATTGGCGATGACATTCATGGCTTTTCTTGTCATATATACTATGTTGTACTCAGTTAGTAGAACTTGCCATTTTTCAATTCAACTCGATAGATAGGGGTGGATTCAGTAGGTATTGCTTGATTTTTGTGAAAGCTTCTCCACGTTCTTATTCCAAATTCCAAGATTCTTCCTCCTTAACAATTTGAAGATGAGGTCATAAGTCGTGGTTAATTGGGATATATATTGAAGGCAATGTAATTCAAACTTCCCAAGAACCTCCTTACATCCTTCTTAGTCTTGGGAGTTGGCATAGGTTGAATAGCCTTTACTTAATCAGGGTCCACTTCTATCCTTTGTCACTCATCAAAAATTCCAAAAACTTCCTAGATTTCACCCCGAATGAACACCTTGCATGGTTAAGCCTCAACTTGTACTTTCTTAGTCTTTCAACTAATTCCTTCAATATTTGGACATGATTCTCTCCCTCTCTAGGTCATGTCATCCACGTATACTTTAATCTCTTTTTGCATCATGTTGTGAAATAAAGTTACCATAGCACTTTGGTAGGTGCCCCCAACGTTCTTTAACCCAAACGGCATGACCTTGTAGCGGGTTTCCAAGCTTGTTCATGTTGTTCGTTTTTGTGAATCCCCTAATGTTATTTTCCTACCATTCTTCCTCTTCTACAACTAATATGGATTTTTTAAAGTCTGGCCATTCATTCTCAGTGTAAAGTGTAGGTGTAGTTATGGAAGATTCGTTTTGAAAAGAAAAATGATGTGTAAAAACACCAAGATGAACTTTTGAAAAGGCATTTGGAACCTCGATTTAAAAAGTTGAAAAAGGAAAACAACACAATATCATGATCAAACAAGCATTGTTGATTAAATCACCAAATGGAGCTTCTTGGGTCTCCCAATTCTAGAACATCTCTCCCTTTATGGATGCAAAAAGATATTATGGAGCATACATCCTAAGGATAGGCTCTAGTTCCTTTATGTGAGACATTGGGTAGGTTTACTACTGGGTCTCTAAAAAGGGTCTCTTGCTGTTCCAGTGATCACCCTCGTAAAGGCGATATGGAGGTCCAGCAGATAGTGGGATGGCACGTGTACCAATCACAATCAGTCTAAACACTCAGCAAAGAGTTGGGGTTTACACAAACTTAAACCTTGACTCAAGTCATAAGGCAAGCTGCTAGTCCCCACTTAACCTTAAAGTTACAGGTGTGTGCCCTCATAATATAATAACAATAATAAAGTGATGCATGACCATGCCATGTACGATAGAATGTAAAGATGTATGCTAAAGCTTTTAAACAAAGCATCGTAAGAAAACAAAAACCAATAACACATAGCCTAAACAAACAAAAAATCAAGCTTAGTCCAAGGGTCCCCAGCGGAGTCGCCATTCTGTCACACCCCACAAAAATTATAAAGGCACGACATCGGCTGGCGATTTTCGTTGTGTTCTAAGGATTTGGTTCTTTGGAGTCGCCACCTAGTATTTGGTCACTAGGAACCCTAACTGGTCTTTCAGAGATTCTAAGGCAAGGGACTGGTTGCGTAAAGGGAAGGTACTAGCACCCCTAATACGCCTACCTAAGGTAAGCTGCTTGGTGTTTGGTTTGCTCCATAGTCTATGGTGTTGGTGTCTTCTAAACCCGTCAATTTATTTTGGATAGAAATCTAAGGAGATTCCATGTGCTATAAAAGCTCATTTTTCCTTTAGTATTTCAAAAGTCGGTGACTCGTAAATCGCAAGGAAAAGAAGAAAAAAAACGAAGAAAATTTCACAGTTACATAAAAAACAATTTTATACTTTTCACGACTCGTAAACCGTGGAGAAAAAAAATTAAAATTTTGAAATGTTCTCGATCGCAACCAAAGCTTCTTTCAAACATGTGCGTTGATTTATTACTCCCGATAATATTTTGGATGTTCGTCCTTTTAAGGATTTCTTCATCCAAACATTAGCGGTGAACAATAACCACAACTTCTCCTCCCAAAATAAGATTTTTATAGTTTTTGGAATATTGGCCAATACCCTTTGGAGTTTTACAAACAGGTTGTAAAATCCACAAATGCAAGAAAATGATTTGTGTTTAAGAAATCCATGTGAAAACACATTTTCAAAACTTCCAATATTTTTTTTTTATATATAAAAAGAACATTCAAAACATGTTAGTGTATTGGCCGTATGCATGAAAACAAAACATTTTTTTTTAGTAAACATTTTTTTTGACGAAAACCGGGTATTTTAATACCGAATTTGTATCTTTACAATATAAAAATACAAACCGGTATTGACCCAAAATACAATAATAAAATTACAGAAAAATCACAAATTCTTTGAAATAATTTTTTTTTGAAGAATTTTTATTTTTTTATTTTTTTTAGGTCTGACCCAGCGGGGCCCACATGGCTGGGCTGAACCCAGCAGGCCTCATGTGAACAGTGAAATATATATGATGTGAACAGTGAAATAGCATTTCACTGTTCGCGTGAATTTATATGTGATGTGAACAGTGAATTAACATTTCACTGTTCAAGTGAATTATATTTCACTTCAACAGTGAATGCAAGGAAATGGTGCATGCACAGCGACGAAGGGGGTGCAAACCTGGTGGCAGAAATGATGTTGAAGACGATGGCGAACACTCCCAGTGATGCTGGTGGCGGTGGACAGGAAGCCAATGGGGGCTCACGATGGTTCTTACGGTGGCAGTGGTTGGGAAGCTCGATGACAGCAGCTGTTTTCTCTTCTTCTTCCCCTTTACAGAGGCGTTGCTTCTTCTCTTGGTTTCCCTCAGTCAGCAATGTTCTTCCCTCTCTATGGCAGCTTTGTGGAGGCGCTGGTAGTGGTGGCCGGGGATTGACTTGGACGGTGGTCGGTGACTGTGGAGTGCGGTGTTCAGCCCTTCTTCCTTTTCTTCTCTGCGTTCCTCTTCAGCTATGTTCTCCTCTGCTTCCCTTTTCTCCTTCTGCTGCTCCAACTGTGCTGTTGTCGACTAGGAAGATAGTGGTAGCTGGCGGTGATGGCTTTGTTCTTCTTCTTCTCGCAGCAGAGGCGCGGGTTGCTGCTTTTCTTCAATGGTGCTGCTACGTCTGGGGAGAAGATGATGCAACCACCGTGTGTGACGTTTTAGTGGCTTCTTGAGGTGGAGATGTCGGTGAGAAAACGAGTGATGATGGTGGTGGTTGATGAGGGCCAACGGCGGAGAAGGGAAAGAGAAAAAGAGGCTGGTTGCAGGAAAACTGGGCAGTAATGGCTGATTTTCGTCCGACTTTGTGTGTTCTTTTCTCCCCCACATAGGTCTTCAAAAGAGATTCTATTTATAGGAAGTGGAAGAGGGCAATCTTGTATACGTTGGGGAAAAATTTCAGCCCTTGATTCAGCTGGGAAGCATCTCAATCGTTGGCTCAAAGTGTGCACCTCGAGCTGCCAAATTTGGCAGCTCAAGGCTGTGAACTGCCCGAGGTGGCCACTTCGAGCCACTCACGGAGCCGTTTCTAACTTTTTCGACCCGACCGGACCATTCTCCGGGATAAAGGGGTTGCATGTGAACATGTTGGTGTAAGGTTTGTCGGATTTGGAGGCCACACGAGCCGGAAAACTCGCCTGGAAAGCAGCCACTCAGGCAGCGTTTTGAGGAAGAAAGTGAACAGTAAATTAAGGCACATTTTCCAAATTGGTCCCTGGTTTCGGATTTTCTCAATTAAATCCCTAATTGGCCCTTAAACTTCAATATTTATGCAATTAAGCCCCTGATTTGACTTAATAAATTCTAAAAATCATAATTTGGCCCCAGAACTTTAATTTCTTCTAATTAAAGCCCAAATTGACTTAAAAATCAATTTTTTCTTGCAATCAAATCCTTTATAAATTCAAATAAAATCCAATTAAGTCCATAAACATCCAAATTTGGGCTTCTCCTCAAAATTCAAAATTTCCTTCTCAATAGGGCTCTCACCTTCAAGAAAATACTGTCAAAAATCGAATCTTTGTATCTTTATACTCCTTGACCAATTTTCTAACCATTTTCTGAGTGCTTCTGCCTTCCATTATTTTTCTAGCCTCTTTTGGCTATTGATTTTTTATTTATTTTGTGGGGACCAAAAAATGGGTTACAACAGATGCCCCCTCTTTATAAAGCTTACGGAGCATAGGTTCTGCGCAGTAAATTTATAAAGATAAACCAAAACTGAACTCCCGAAACTGATTTGGTTGGAGCTTGATCGCTCTGAAACTTTGTCTTTATAGCAATCCTCCTCAACCCAAAAACTATGATCAAAATTTAGTCATCTCGAGATCCCTTCTGGCGATCTCCTTTAACCCCAAAAACTTGGAATCCTATCTGGCGATTCTTCTTAACCAAGGCTGAAATATAAAGTCCCTTCTGGCGACCTCCTTTGACCAATATCAAAATGCGAGATCCCTTCTGGCGATCTCAATCAACTTGAATCTCATCTGGCGATTCCTTTACTCACAACCAAATACAAAAAATGCGTAATGGTCTCATTGTATGGGTGACCTACCCAAGAAAAATGATGGTCTCATTATATGGGTGACCTACCCAGAAAAAAAATGAAGAATGGTCTCATTGTATGGGTGACCTACCCAGAAAAAAAATGCTGGTCTCATTGTATGGGTGACAAACCCAAGAAAAATGCTAGTCTCATTGTATGGGTGACCGACCCAAGAATAATGTTGGTCTCATTGTACGGGTGGACGAACCCTAGTGCTGCTGGTCTCATTGTACGGGTGACGAATCCTGGTGCTGGTCTCATTGTACGGGTGACGAACCCTAGAAAAATGCTGGTCTCATTATACGGGTGACGAACCCTGGAAAATGCTGGTCTCATTGTACGGGTGACCGACCCTGGAAAAATGCTGGTCTCCTTGTATGGGTGACCGACCCAAGAAAAATGTTGGTCTCATTGTATGGGTGACAAACCCAAGAAAAAATAATGGTCTCATTGTATGGGTGACCTACCAGAAAAATAATGGTCTCATTGTATGGGTGACCTACCCAGGGGGAAGAATTCTTAGTAAACTCCAATGCTTTTCTAAGAAATGGTTTCAATATGAGGTCCCTTCTGGCGACCTTCCTTGATGAATGTCGAAGTAATGAGATCCCATCTGGCGATCTCCTTTAACTTGGAATCCCATCTGGCGATTCCTTTTATTCAAAGCTGAAATATGAGGTCCCTTCTGGCGACCTCCTTGGATAAATATCGAAATATGAGATCCCTTCTGGCGATCTCCTTTAACCAACTTGGAATCCCATCTGGCGATTCTTTTTTAACCAACATGAAATACGAGGTCCCCATCTGGCGACCTCCAAATAGTGAAACACGAGATCCCTTCTGGCGATCTCCTTTAATCATCTTGGAATCCCATCTGGCGATTCCTTTTAACAAACATGGAATATGAGGTCCATCTGGCGACCCCCAAAATAGTGAAATACGAGATCCCTTCTGGCGATCTCCATCAACTTGGAATCCCCTCTGGCGATTCCTTTTATTCAAAGCTGAAATATGAGGTCCCATCTGGCGACCTCCAAATAGTGAAATGCGAGATCCCTTCTGGCGATCTCCATCAACTTGGAATCCCATCTGGCAATTCCTTTTATTCAAACATGAAATATGAGGTCCCTTCTGGCGACCTTCATCGAAATACGAGATCCTTCTGGCGATCTCAACCAACTTGGAATCCCATCTGGCGATTCCTTTTAACAAAAGCTGAAATTTGAGGTCCCTTCTGGCGACCTCCGTTGATGAATATCAAAATACGAGATCCCTTCTGGCGATCTCAAACAACTTGGAATCCCATCTGGCGATTCCTTTTTACCGAATGCTATCGATGTCGTTCTTCCTGCTGGCAGGGTTTAAGAATCCTTATCTTCTCTTCTTGTTGTTCTAGAATCAACTCAATGATTCTTTCTTCGTCCGTAATCTTGTTGGAATGCACTAAGATCTCCTCCTGGTTTTGAAACATAGGCCCCATCCTCATCTTCTTGTTCGTGAGACTGCCTCTCAACATGAGCTTGCTTTTGAAATCGTATGCTGGATTCATCTCTCGTGTTGCCTCCTATCATATCTTGGGGAAGAAGTCTTCGACTTTTTTACAAGTAGCCCTTTTTTCTCCAAATTTACGACTTGTCCTTGCCTCTTTGTCATGCTTTTGTTAAATGCTTTATCTTTTTCAAATCTACGGGCCCTCATCCCGTTTTGAAAACATGTAAAACCTTTCAGGAAATAATCTTTTATTGCCCCCTAGTGTGGAGTGCAACTATATGTCAAGAAGATCTGATTTGGTGCTCTCCAATTGATGGAGTCATCTCTTTA
Source organism: Populus alba (assembly GCF_005239225.2). Taxonomy (NCBI): domain Eukaryota; kingdom Viridiplantae; phylum Streptophyta; class Magnoliopsida; order Malpighiales; family Salicaceae; genus Populus; species Populus alba. The sequence goes on from NC_133287.1 coordinate 2,290,329, forward strand.
GTCATGTGTAAAAAGTTCTTTTAAGTAAAAGATTTCAAATGCTATGAGATCATATGTTTTATATATATATATATAAAAGGCTCTTTACAAAGAGAATTCATGGTCAGACTTTAATTTTGTTGATTGGGAAATTACGAAATACATCAAGCGTAATATTTCCTTATAGAGTCAGAATTCACGGGCCTAAATAGATCTTCTCCATCCATTCTAGATAACAATTAAAGCTTCTCCAAAAAATGCTTTTTGTACCACTAAAGGGCCCTCATTGTTTGGCGTCCATTTACTCTGACCTTCTCCTGGTAAAAGACAACATTTTCTTCAATATAAGATCTCCTTCGTGGGACCCTCAAGGTCGAATCCTCTTGTTGTATGATTTGGCCATCCTTCTTTGATAAAGTTGATGATGACAGATTGCGGCTATCCTATTTTCACTTATCAGATTCAACTGTTCACATTTAACCTTGTCCCATTCTAACTCTTCTAGCTCAAAGTCTATCAATACTCTTAATGAGGGGATTTCAACTTCTAAAGGTATTACCGCCTCCATTTCATATACCAACGTATACAGGGTGACTCTTATTGAGGTTCAGATTGCAGTGGGGTACGTGTGAAGGGCAAATGACAACATCTCATACCAATCCTTTGTAAGTGAATACCATTTTCTAAATAATCTTCTTGATATTTTTGTTAGAAGCTTCTACCGCACTATTCATCTTTGGTCTATATGGCGAAGAATTGGAATGCTTGATTTTCCATTTAGTGCAAAGCTCCATTATCATCTTGCCGTTGAAATTCTGGGCATTATTTTTTCTAGTGGACCATATCGATAGATCAAATATCTTTCCATAAAATTTCTTCACCACTTTTTTCACGTGATCAAAACATCTCAACAAAGTTTCGTCAGATGATTTATACAAAGTTTCCCCATCAAGATAGAAATCCATTGCTAACCTCCTCAACGTCTTCTTGTTGATTTTTGGATGCCCCTATGGGATATGTCTAGTTTTGGATGAAATTCTTGATATCATAGTGCCAAGGGTTTCCATCAATTTCTCTTTCAAACTGAGCAATAATGAGCTAAGTTATTTCTTATATCAATGTGTATTGGTTTGTACCTTGTGCCCAAAGTCTATTCTAGCATAGAAGCTGACGTGACCAAAACATCAAAATGGTTTCTTTCCCTTCCTAGATGGGTGAACTTTATTTCCTCAAATTCTCTAGCCCATTTAGACAAGTATTCTTGGCAAGGTCTCAACTTCTCGTCCTTGGTTTGCCCTTTTCCTTTCACTTGACAAATAATCAAAATCGAGTCTCCAATACACATCTATCTTTCTGATGTTTAGCTCTAATGCAACCTTTAAAATCGAGAATGCAAGCTTCAAACTCAGTTGTGTTGTTAGCGTACCCAAATTGCGATTTAACTAAAACCGGATACTGTTTCTTATTAGGAAAGATTAGCACTGCCCCCACTCTATTACCACAACACCCTCAAAGTACATAATCCAACAATCTGATTTCCCTAGTACGCCCTACCTAAGGTAAGCTGCTTGGTGTTTGGTTTGCTTCTATAGTCTATGGTGGTGTTGGCGTTTTCTAAAACCCGTCAATTGATTTTGGATAGAAATCTAAGGAGATTCCATGTGCTTTGAAAGCTCATTTTTCCCTTAGTATTTCAAGAGTTTGCGACTCGTAAATCGCAAGGAGGGACAAAATTTGAAATTTTGAAATGTCCTCGATTATAATCAAGGCTTCTTTCAAAGATGCGTGCGGATTTATTACTCCCAATAATATTTTGGATATTCATCCTTTAAGGGTTTCTTTATCCAAACATTAGCGGTGAATAATAGATGAATTACTCCCAATAATATTTTGGATATTCATCCTTTAAGGATTTCTTTATCCAAACATTAGCGATGAATAATAGATGAATCTCCCTCCCAAAATAAAATTTTAATAGTTTTTGGAATATTGGCCAATACCCTTTGGAGTTTTACAAACATGTTGTAAAATCCAGAAAATGCAAGAAAATAATTTGTGTTTTAAGAAATCTATGCGAAAACACATTTTCAAAACTTCCAATATTTTTTTTATATAAAAAGAACATTCAAAACATGTTAGAGTATTGGCCGTATGCATGAAAACAAAACATTTTTTTTATAAACATTTTTTTTTGTTAACGAAAACCGGGTATTTTAATACCGGATTTGTATCTTTACAATATAAAAAATACAACCCAATATCCTGCAAAATTGGTAGAAAAAAGATGCGAGAAAATCACATTTTTTTTTAAAAATTGATTTTTGAATTTTTTTTATTTTTATTTTATAATCTTATAATACACACACACACACCTATATATATATATAATTCATGTCCTGCGTGAACAGGAGGACGTGAATTATATTTCACGCCTACTGTTCATGCAACAGTAGGTAAGGAGGAAGAAGAAGAAAAGGAGGAAGGGAAAAGGAAGGAGGAGGAAAGGAAGAGGGGCTTACTTGGCCGAAGGGGTTGTGGCTGCTGTGATGAGGTGGTTCGGCTGGTGGTTGCAGCGGTGGAGTTGGAGGAAGACGGCGTCGGTTTCCTGTTGCAGAGGAAGAAAGAAGAAGAAGAAAAATCTGCAGAATTTGGGCGAAAATGCTGGTTTTTGGCTGACTTTGGACCCGAATTTCTCCTCCCTCAGATCATCAAATTCGACTCTATTTATAGGCTGTGGAAGAGGGCAATCTTGTATATGTTATGGAAAAATTGCAACCCTTGATTCAGTTGGGAAGCATCTCAACCGTTCGCTCAAAGTGTGCACCTCGAGCTGCCAAATTTGGCAGCTCAAGGCTGCGAACTGCCCGAGGTGGCCACTTTGAGCCAACTCAACGGAGCGTTTCTAACTTTTCCGACCCGACCGGACCATTTTCCGGGATAAAGGGTTGCATGTGAACATGTTGGTGTAAGGTTTGTCGGATTTGGAGGCCACACGAGCCGGAAAACTCGCCTGGAAAGCAGCCACTCAGTCAGCGTTTTGAGGAAGAAAGTAACAGTAAATTAAGGCACATTTTCCAAATTGGTCCCTGGTTTCGGATTTTCTCAATTAAATCCCTAATTGGCCCTTTAAACTTCAATATTTATGCAATTAAGCCCCTGATCTGATCCAATAAAATTCTAAAAAAATATATTTTGGCCCCAGAACTTAAATTTCTTCTAGTTAAAGCCCAAATTGACTTAAAAAAACAATTTTATTGCAATCAAATCCTTTATAAATTCAAATAAAAATCCAATTAAGTCCATAAACATCCAAATTTGGGCTTCTCCTCAAAATTTAAATTTTCTTTCTCAATAGGGCTCTCATCCTTCAAGAAAATACTGTCAAAAATCGAATCTTTGTATCTTTATACTCCTTGACCAATTTTCTAACCATTTTCTGAGTGCTTCTGCCTTCCATTATTTTTCTAGCCTCTTTTGGCTATTTATTTTATTTATTTTGTGGGGACCAAAAAATGGGTTACAACAATTATTATCATATATATTAGTGATAAATTCAATTTTTGAAAATAATATATTTACAAAGTAGTTATAAAAGGTTTAGACAAGACCTATTTGCAATACTAGGTCAATAATCATGCCAATTGTAATATATTCTTGCACTGCATGAAGACCAAAAACATTCATTTTCCATGGAGGACAAGATGAGGTAAGGAGATTAGATAATAGGTATAAAATAACTGCATGGAAAAATTGTAAAGTTGTTATAATAATGAGAAACTTATTGCATTAAAGCAGTATTCCTAAATATCCTAGTCGATATTCTATTAAGACTTGATATTAGTTAGAGTTATTGAGACCAATGTATCTTATGTTCTTTCTTTTATGAAAGGAAGAAATTGCTCTTATAAACTGAGGTATGAGAGATGTCTATAACTGATATATAGTTGTTTGTCACATGACATATACACTGAACTGACTTGTAAGAGAATTTTATATGGGGAGATTACTTATGTCTATAGAAAGGTTCACGTGATAATTATGTAAGTGATCTTTAGACTTGAGATTACTAATTTATATTATATAAAGAGTGTTATGCTTTGATCCTGACCATACATTATCCTAATCAAAGATAACAAATAGGCAAATATTAGGTATGACATATAGTACTAAATGAAGGTATTTAAGTAATAAAGAGAGGATTCATCATTCTAGGTAAATTAGAAAAAATATTATGTATGATCTGTGTTGTAACCCATTTTCAGGTCCCCACAAAAATAAATAAAATAAATTGTCAAAAGAGGTTAGAAAAATAACAGGAGGCAGAAGCGCTCAGAAAATGGTCAAAAAATTGGTCAAAGAGATTAAAAATACAAAGATGGATTTTTGACAATATATTCTTGAATGATAAAAGCCCTGGATAAGAAAATTTGATTTTTGAGGAGAAAAGTCCAAATTTGGAGGTTTATGGATCTAATTGGATTTTTAATTGAATTTATAAAGGATTTGAGTGCAAGAACAATTGATTTTTAAGTCAATTTGGGTTTTAATTAAAAGAAATTTAAGTTCTGGGGCCAAAATATATTTTTTAGGAATTTATTAGGTCCAATCAGGGGCTTAATTGCATAAATATTGAAGTTTAATGGCCAATTAGAGACTTAATTGAGAAAATCCGAAACCAGGGACCAATTTGGAAAAGGCTCGTAAATAGGGGTGTTGTATTGTATTGATCCGGGGTCAAATTGAAGAAATTGAAAACTTGATGATTAATTTGAAAAATGGCGCAGGGAAATTAGGCGACACGTCGCCTGTTACTGTTCACTTTCTTCCTCGAAAAGCTGCCCGAGTGGCTGCTTTCCAGGCGCGTTTTCCGGCTCGTCTGGCCTCCAAATCCGACAAACCATGCACCAAAATGTCCACCTGAAACCCCTTTATCCCGGGAAAGGGTCCGATCGGGTTGAAAAATTTAGAAACGGGTCCGTTTATTGGCTCGAAGTGGCCACCTCGGGCAGTCTGCAGCCTTGGATTGCCAAATTCGGCAGTTCAAGGTACACACTTTGAACTAGTGGCTTGGATTCCTCGGGTCGAATCAATGGCTGAAAATTTTTCCCAATGTACAAAATGTTTCCCTCTTGCATCTATGTTGAAGACCTGAGCGAGGAGAAAACAAAACACAAAGTCGGACGAAAACCAGCCATTACTGCCCAGTTTTTCTGCAACCAGCCTCTTCTTCTCTTTCCCTCTCCGCCGTTGGCCCTCATCCACCGCCACCATCATCACTCGTCTTCTCACCGTCATATCCACCTCCAGCAGCCATCAAAGCGTCACACACGGTGGTCTCATCATCTCTCTCTCTCCTCTGTAAATTTTTCTCCCCTGTCACCGAGGCTCCAGCAGCAGCAGTAGCCGCAGCAACCACCATGACCAGCAGTTTCTGCCTTTTCCGAAGACCTACAGGACAACAACTCTCTCTTCAGCTGCTCCAACAGTTACAACCGTGAGCCTTCCTTCACCTCTGCAGTACCTGTTTCGTTCTTCTTCCAGCCGGGACCAGTGCACGCCGCCAGCCTCGTCGCCTTCAGCCACGCCGGCCTCCATCGCATCACCACCAGAAACCGCCTCCTCCACGCCAGGTAAAGTCTTCTTCCCCCCCCCCCCCCTTGCACCTGTTAGTTGAAGAAGCTTCCCTCCTGCATGCATAATTCCCCTCCCGACCGTTTTATGCTGCGCCAGACCGTTTCTGGCCCAGTCATGCATACTGGGCCAGGTCTGGCCCAGTCAGAGATGAAAGCTTGATTGGGCCGAGATCGGCCCAATACCCTCCTGGGCCGAGATCGGCCCAATCCCAATTCCTGTGGGGCTGGGTTTGGCCCATTCAGTTGGGCCAGGCCAGCCCACATAATATATATTATATTATATTATGTATTATGATAGATTATATATATATATATATGTTTTTTTTTCTTTAAATAAAAAATATTTTGAAAAATCTTTGAAAAATATTGTTGATTTTCTTGCATTTTTGTCAAAATGGCTTAATAATGGTTTGTATTTCTATACTGTAGAGATATAAATTCATTATTAAAATACCCGGTTTTCATCAAAACATCAAAGATTTCAAAAATAAAAAATGTTTTTACTTTCAAAAAAATTTCCAAAAGTCCTTAAAAATATTGTTGATTTTTTCCTGCATTTTTTTATTAAGGTGGATTAATATTGGGTTGTATTTTTATACCGTAAGGATACAAACCCAGTATTAAAATACCCGGTTTTCGTCAAAGCATCAAAGGTTTTCAAAATAAAAAATGTTTTTGCTTTCAAAAAAATTCCAAAAGTCCTTAAAAATATTGTTGACTTTTTCTTGCATATTTTTATTAAGGTGGATTAATATTGATTTGTATTTTTATACTGTAAGAATACAAACTCAGTATTAAAATACCTGATTTTCGTCAAAGCATAAAAAAAATAATATTTTCCAAAAAAATTGTTTTTGTTTTAAAATAAGGCCTAGTCTCTCCAATATATATATATATATATATATATATATATATATATATATTATAACATCATATTTTCACACAACAAAGGAAATTTTCAAAACAATATATGTATTAGCATACATTTTGGCTTTAATAACCAGTTTATTCAAGCCATGAGAACTAGGCCAATATTTCAAAAATTCTAAAAAAATCTTTTTGTTTTCTTTTAGTATTTGGGATTACGAATTTATACGTAAAACGTATTCCTAAATATTATTAATAAAATTTTGGTATAGACGTTAGAACGGTTAGAATTTTACCCGTTAAGATAAAGACCTTCTTACCGAGGAGGATTTTTCTTGAACCATAGACAGACCAACAACTAGAAGTACAGTAACACTTTAGTTTTTTATCAGACAATAAAACAATGCAGCTTCCCTTATGTAGGGCGTATTTGGGGTGCTAATACCTTTCCTTTACGCAACCAGTCCCCGTACCCGATCTCTGAGACCAGTTAGGGTTCCTAGTGACCAAAATACTAGGTGGCGACTCCAAAGAACCAAATCAATAAAACAAAAAAAATCGCCAGTCGAACCCGCAATTAGATAAATGGATTTTTTTTAGGGTGCGACAATCTTAAATAATATTGATTGTGAAACCCTTGACCAAGATAGAATGAGTTTTGAAAAAAATTTCAGAATTTTACTCAAAAAATTAATGACTATGATGTTGAGAACTAACATGATTTAACAAAGCAGAATAGTTCATGTTATAATGTCTAAATCGAAACATTTATGATAAATTAATGAATAATAATTAAACTGGAAAATTACTCACTAAAAAGTTAAGTCGAACCACTTATAAATTTTTTTTAACATTTGATGGATCATTATAGGTTACTAAACATTATACTTGATCTTCAAATATAAATCAATCAATTTTTGAATTGATAATAAATTAAATTATATAATTTAATTACTCTTGTTTTGTTTTGGTCCACACCTGCTGACCAGTGTGACAATTATGGACGAGATGGAGCTTATGGTAAGTATGATCCCTATGATGCTTATAACTTTGAGTGTACATGCCTCCCTGGCCCAGCCCAAATCAATTAGTGATTGGTACCTCAGAGATGGGTCAGGTGGATGCAACAATGGTGCAGGGTTCGTCAAGGTGGAAAACGTGAAGGTACGCAAGTTCAGTTGTGACAAGTAAGAGTGGGTGCTTCTCATGGTATGGCAATTTGCTTGATACAAGAGTGTTCGCTGAGGGAGGACAGGATTTATATGTCCGTGTGGATGCGTTGGAGTTAGGTACCTTCAAATCTTATTGTCATTATATATCTTTGCTGCATTTTTCAACAACAGCTTAATCTTCAATACGTCTTAGATAGAGGATTTTCAGAACAAAAAATATAGACATCTGAAATAAAAATTACGGGTACAAGTACAACGGAAGTACCAGGGACATTTCTAATATGGCTAAACCCTCCCCTGCACTCTCCTACTATCTTTCTTCAATATGCACCCTTACTGATAATCCTGATGATTTGGTATCGAGCTAACGTGGATTTCTTTCTTTCTCCAGCTCAATATGACAAGAAGTCTAGAGGTTTTCTTGCAAAAAAAGGGATGTTAGCCGGCTTGGTACTCTCTATAGCTGCTGCGGTTTTCTTTGTCATTATGTTCTTATTCTGGTTGATAAAAAGGAAGAAGACGGGTAAGAGATTATTTTTTCAACTTTGTTACCAATATAAGTGGCACCAAATTAGTTGAACTAAAGAATTCCAACTTTAAGTCTATGCATATAGGAGATGATAGTCTGCAAAATGCAGTGTGTAATCAACATTAGCACTTGTTAGTACTCTTAAAAGATGATTATTGAGTTCTTTCAACGATAAACACAGCTAAGGGCAGACAACTCAAATTTCCCTTCAATATCCCTACAAGCCTCAATGGCTCTCTAAGTGGAAAGGAAGTTGGTGGAAGTAGAACAAGTGAATACGTACCAGTCTTCGACATAGATATCATATTAGAAGCCACAGAGAGTCGAATTTCTCCAACAAGCTTGGATATGGTGGTTTTGGCTGAGTTTACAAGGTACCTTTCCTTGGACATGAAATTATTTCAGAATTCTATTTACTTGTATCAAATGTTAACATGCATTAAATAACATTTTAATGTTGCATGATTAGACCATGATACTGGAAAATCGCAGAGGCTGGTGCCAAAGAAATTCTAACCAGGGAAGATGATGGAAATGGATGGAATTATGGATAGATGATGGAAATGGAAAGGTGGAGATGGATAGATGTAGGACAGATGATGTTCAATCCTTTAGAGATACAGAAATCACCACTCTAAAGTGAATGAACAAAGATTAAACTCACAATTGTCAATAATACAGTCACGCCCCAAAAAGATTAGAGTTTAGGATAGCTCACCACTCCGTGAATTGATTTTAAAAGTATACTGGTCCATTTAGCTACTATTTAAATAGTTCTCTTTACAGTTTAGCTGTAATTTTAGAGTCTTTCTCTACGGTTTAGGATTATATTTTTTAAAGTTTAAGAAACCTTAACTTTCTATCTTTGCTACACACTAAATCAGTAGGTTTGGCTGAAAAGATAAAGGGTACAGGTTTTTCACGTTGCAGGCCCCTCTATATAGCTTATGTTGCTGTTTTTATTGATAATAAGGCTGATGACATTTAAGAGAGTTGGAGGGAAGATTGTCAAGGCTTCATTGAATGTTTATTGACAAAAACAGGGGCGGCATTGCATGCTGTTAAATATCGTAGAAAGATCACGGTTCTGTTGACAGCATGCACACTTGTCAGTAAAACAACCATTACTCTTGCTAGAAAGCTCCGAATCTTTCACTGTTTGATGTGTTTTAAACTAGACACGTATATCTTTCTAGGGATACATGGCTTGCTCAGTATTTCTGTAAGACCCAAACTTTTGGGCCAAATCAAAGCCCAAGCCCAAGTCATCTCAAACCTAACCTAAATTAACCTAGGTATATAAGGAAAAGTTGCAAGAGAATTATTATTCTCTCTTCTAAGTCTTGTGGCCGTCCTGACCCTTTGTTCATCAAACCAAGGATTTCAGTTTTTGATATTGAGTTTTGAGTTTAAGAAAAGTGGAAGTAGCAAGTAAATGATTCTCTCTCATGTTACTTTTAATTATGATTTGTTATGGAAGGGGGGAGAGAGAGAGAGAGAGAGAGATTAGGGTTTATAAGGCTTAAAAGTTTATATTGTTACGATTAATTTATGATTATTAAGAGTTTAATGTTAGGTGATTAATTAGTATGTTGTTGAAAATAAGGATTTATGAGTTGATTTGTTTAAATTTATTTTTATGGGTTAAGAAATTCAATTTTACCTTGCTGTAAAATTTGGACAGAATCGTCTTGAGGTTGAAGATGACCAAATTTTGTTTTGGTCCTTAATTTATGAGAATTATAGTTTAGTCCCTATACTTTGGGAAAATTATAATTTGACCCCTAAATGTATTTTGAGATTCTGGATAGTGTTATTATGAGATTAAGGATGATGAATCTCAGTTTGATAATTGATTTGGAATATTTTCAATTTGGTCCCTTAATTTTGGGAATTTACATTTTAGTCCCTGAACTTTATGAAAATTTCAATTTGGTCCCTGGTACGTTCTAGACAGAATTTAGGATGGTTTACGGGTGAAAATTCAGTATGGTTATGTATTTCCAGACTGGTCCTCCAATTTTGGTAAAATTATGTTTTGGTCCTTGTTTTGGAAAATTGTTGTTTTAGTCCATAAACTTAGGAAACTAATCCTGGTTTTACTTTATGCATTGGGATCTTTTGTTTGATTTTTTTTTAGTATATTTCATATATTGTTGGAGGTTCTCCTAACAATCCTCAATAAGATTTTTGGGTCTTTCATCTGACATTCTTTTTAGTTCTATATTTTTCGGGTGAGTGGAATAATATTTAATATGCATATAATATAAATAAATATGTATATTGATTATACAATGAGTACAACTAGTTAATTTCTTGAATATTTATATATTTTGCTTTATCTTTCAAGTACTCATTTATTCTTGAATTTGCAATCGCAATCTGTCGAACTAAGTTCTATTTGATATGATATACGTTTCTTTGATGATTTTGTAAATATCTATTATGCCTTGATACAGGACTTGTTAGTAACTCCATGCTAACGGAAAGTATTTAGCCTATGTGCACATAGTATTCTATATACCTAGCTAGTGAGAGAGGCATATCAGCCTGTGACGACTGATCATCCCAAAGTGGTCACCTTCGGGTGTCATCTGATCTCTAACATGTATTCCACTACGTTATAATAATATGTTTAGTATGTATATGTATATCAAGATAAATCATCTTGCAAACTATTAATATCTAAAATGTATATTAAATATTATTCCTTCACTGAATTTGTTGAACCCACCCCTCATTCTTAATATTATTTCAGGTTCTTAGTTCTGATAGCAGTTGGACTTTGTTGAGTGTTTCCGCTTCTTTAATTTTGGTCGGTATGCCTTGCTTGTTTTGCGAGGCTTTCCTTTTAGTTTTGATTCAATATCTTAGACGCTCCACTATTACCTTGTTTTAATTAAGTTTGGATTTTGACAATGTAATGAGTATTATGGATTATTGTTTTTGTTTTAATTACTAATGAGGAGTTTTAAACTATCTTTTGGTTTTATCAGTTTTGAATAATATAATATTTTTGAAGATTATAAAATGCTGCGTATTTTTGAATAAATTGTTCTTTTGATATGTTTCTTCTGAGGCTTAGCGTGGGTGAAGTGTCCTTTCGATACCGCTCCTACATTGCCGATCATGGACTCGGGATTCGGGTCGTGACAATTTCTCTTTGTGTTGATGCAGTTATACGTTTGAATTTGGAACTGAAATCTGGCCCTGCCGCGAGCATTTTTGGCTTTGTTGATTTCTTTGGGTTAAGATCAGGCTCTTTTAGGCTTTGTTCAAAATCATCTAGTCCAAATTTATTAGTGGATGTAAATATTGGATTTACTAGGAATTCTCCCGCACCAGACCAACTTTGGCAGAATGTGATTAGCTTAAGTTGTGTATTAACTTGTGAGTTAAACATGGAATGCAATTTCAGGGCAAGCTAGGCAATGGACAGGAAATTGCAGTTAAGAGATTATCTAAAACTTCAGGGCAAGGGATGAAGGAGTTTATGAATGAAGTAAGGTTGATATCTAAACTCCAGCACAGAAATCTTGTCAAGCTTTTTGGTTGTTGCATTCATGAAGAGGAAAAGATGCTGATATATATATGAATATTTACCAAACAAAAGCTTGGATTTTTTCGTCTTTGGTATGGCTCTCTTCATCCATTTTTGTGTCTGTGTTCAAAGGGAAGAGTCCCCTGATTATGCAGCTTCACTTTGATCAAATTAAAACAAATGATTTCGGGGCAAACCTTTAATGTTTAAGTGCAGACGAGACAAAAAGGGTGCTATTGGATTGGAGAAAGCGTTTTGAAATTGTTTCCGGGATTGCTCGAGGGGTTTTATACCTTCATCAAGATTCAAGACTAAAAATCATCCACAGGGATCTCAAAGCCAGCAATATTCTACTAGATGCTGCAATGAACCCAAAAATTTCAGATGTCGGTATGGCAAGAATGTTTACGGAAGACCAAGTCCAAGGAAAAACTACTCGTGTGGTCGGAACATAGTAAGTCACCTGATTCTTTCCTCTCTCCAGTGATCCATCATGATCAAATACCAACAAGCTTCATCTTTTATGATTGTAGCGGCTACATGTCACCTGAGTACGCAATTCACGGACAGTATTCGATAAAGTCAGATGTCTTCAGCTATGGTGTCTTAACACTGGAGATCATAAGTGGCAGGAAAAATAGCGGCTACGGTGAGAAAGAACCCTGGCTGAATCTTATCGGACATGTAAGTGGATCGATAAATTTCTTGATAATATCTTAGGTGATTGTCTTCCTCTTAGATTCTTTTCTCGATTATCTTCTTACTTGTTTCAGGTATGGGACTTATGGAGAGAAGAAAAGGCATTAGACATAGTTGATCCAATGCTGGAACAGTCATGCCCTCCTCATGAAGTTCTGAGATGCATTCAGATTGGGTTACTGTGTGTGCAAGAATTTCCAGATGATCTACCTACAATGTTAGAAGTTGTGTTCATGTTAGGTAATGAGATAACTCTTCCTTCTCCTACGAAGCCAGCATTTGTTTTACGAACACGCAGTGGACAATACTTGCCAGCAATGTCTAGAATTGCAGCTTGTTCTGTAAATGAAGTTACAGTTACTATGGTGGCAGCTCGCTGAAATCCCAGTCTCTTGTAATAAATTCTCTCTAACAGGCATTACATAGAAGAAAAAAAATGTTGTCCTGACAATCTAGTTTTCAGAGAGCATTTTTTAAGGTTACCTCACCTGCTAAAATGATTTTCTACTTAGGATAGAAAACTAAATAATTCGATTTATTAAATTTATTAGCAACTAGTACTCCCACAATAAAACAAACTCCATTGAAATGCTTAAGGGGCTGTCCACTCATTATTGCAAACTAGTTTCATGAGCATTTCTTTACAACTCTTCATACAAAAGCAGTGAAGAGTGTCAGCCAAGCACCACCGTCACTGTCGGCGCTTGGCTTCATGCGCCGTCATCGATTGAAGAGCAAAGATTGGTGGATCTGAAGCCACTCTTTAACCTCTTCGTTTCCCTGCCGGCACTCACCGCTACCTGCAAGACAAAGAAATCAACACTAGACAGTAGTTTTTATTTATTTTTATTTTTTTAGATCTACCTCTCTCTCTCTCTCTCTCTCTCTCTCTCTCTCTCTACTGTAATTTCTTCTTCGCTCTTCTGATTGTTATTGTGGTGTTGTTGTGGATCTGCCGTGAAGAGTGCCTTGTGTTGTGGTTTAGGAGAAGGCATTGGGAGACTACGATGGAAGAAACTAAGAGAGAGAGGGGTTCTGGTTTGGCTTTCTGAAGATGATGAGGGGGTGCTGTTCATGGTTTGATATCACTGGTTTTGTTATGGTGGAGATGGTTGAGTCTGAGAAGGGAAATGGTGGAGGCTGGATTGCAGTGGGGTTAACACTGCTGAAAAGTTATGCACAGTGTTGGGGAAATGAAAATATGGTTTTTTTTTTTTTTTTTTTTGAAAAGGAGAAATTTTCTATGTGTTTTGATTTATTTTTTTATCTGCTTCCTACGCTGAATATTTTTTTATCTGCCCCTGGAAATCTTTGATTTGCCTCCCCTCTTTTTTTTTTTTTTTTGGTTTTTACCTGTGAGGAATGTATTTATAGTAAAGAGTTTTAAACAAATATAATTTTTTTAAAAAAATTATTTAAAATTTAAAATTAAGAGAACTCTAAATATTTTAATGATTTATTTTTCAACTGAAATTAAGGGAAAAAGAGTAAAAGCACATTATAGCTCCTGTTTTTCTTATAAGCTTACAAATCACACTTTTAATTGAAATTAATATTTAATTTTTTAATATCTATTTTTTAATCTTTTAAAAAATTAAATTAAAAGTAAATAGTTGAAATTAAATTTAAGTTATATTAATTTTATAATAGAACTTGTAGAATTTCTTAGCAAAATTTGAGCAGGACAATTAGATTGAAAGTTATATTAATTTTAGTCATATAAATCATTTGGCATGACTAGACCTGTTTTAGACTCGCACAAGTCCTTATAGTCCATAAATATTATGCTAGGCTTTTCACATGATGTAATTTCAACAAATCCACATCTAGTATTCAGAACCTCATGAATCAGAGAGTTTCAGTGCAAGCTTCATTCTCGGTTGAATCTCAATCTCTTAGATATTATCCATTTAACTTTCATTTAAAAATATTTGCCTTAAAATGACGCTTACTGGTCAATTGAATTTTATTGTTTTTTGTGATACTGAACTTTTGAGCCAAGAAATTAAGGCGCTTACTTAGTCAATTGAAAATGACAATACAAAATAAAAATCCCGACTCTACTAGAGGCGCTTACTTAGTCAAAATAAAAGTCCCGACACTACTAGAGGCGCTTACTTAGTCAATTGATGTATTAACCTGTCAAATATTTCTCATTTCATAGCTTGAATGCCTTCTTCTCCAAATTTTCCTGTCCACAGACAATGTTAAGTTTTAATGAGTCTCCAGAGGAGGAAACTTCCCTTCGGGATAATCCTATCAATGATACCTCTGGAGTGCTCTCAGTCAATGGTCAAGATAACCTCCTCCTCTACGGCAAAAACACCAAATTAATTAGTCCTGTCTGGTTTCACACATGTTTCAGTCTCATCACCCAGCAACTCTATGGCTCAACTTTTAAATTCAGGAAACCTTGTGATTTTACACGATTTCAAAGATTTAATATGATTTTATACTTTTTAAATTTTAAAGTTAATTTGATATAATAACATATATTAACTTATAAAATAATATGATTATGATTTTATAAGTTAACTCATAATTTTAACGAATCGTTTATGGCCTTTCAAGTGGTCATTTATTACATGGCTGGCTCCACTGAGAACTCTAATAATCGGTCAAGAAAAATTTATGAAGCTTTAGTAGGTGGCTTTTTGGCCCCAGTCATTAAAACCCCAACTGCACTACCAAGTCATCTACTCACCCCACCAACACACAATCATTGAAACAAATTATGAATCCCATAGAAAGGTTTTTGAGTACATTGTTTCTCTTCCTTGTTTCTCATTCTTGCTTATCTATTGACATCATAGCTCCAAACCAATCAATCAAAGATGGAGATGTTCTGGTCTCTAGTGGACAAAGCTATGAACTCGGGTTCTTTAGCTCAGGCATCGATTCTACTCGTCGTTATGTGGGAATTTGGTACCGTAAGGTTTCAGAACGAACTGTTGTATGGGTGGCAAATAGAGATAATCCTATCGATGGTACCTCCGGAGTCCTAGCTATCATCAAACAAGGTAACCTTGTAATTTATGAAAATAACCGAAGTAGTGTTCCCGTTTGGTCTGCAAATGTTCCAGCCAGGATTCAGCCACAATTAGCAATATCAATGACAAATTGCACGGCTCAGCTCCTGGATTCAGGAAACTTGGTCTTGGTTCAACAGGATAGCAAAGGGATCTTGTGGCAGAGTTTTGATCATGGTACAGATACTCTGCTTCCTGGTATGAAGTTTGGGCGGGACCTGAAAATCGGTTTGAACCGGTCTCTGTCATCTTGGAAGTCCAAAGATGACCCGGGAACCGGAACCATTGTCCTTGGTATTGATCCAAGTGGGTTTCCCCAGTTGGTCCTTTACAAGGGTCAAACCCGAAGATGGCGTGGCGGACCATGGACTGGCCTAAGATGGAGCGGAGTACCCCAAATGGCCGCTACCTACATCTTCAATTGTTGGTTATTTTTGTTAGTTGCAGGACACAAGTAAGTGTAAAGCTAGAGCAGAATATAATTTGTGAAGAAGAATACTTTCATTGATCATTGAATACTCTTTAAATAGAGTTAGAGTTTTACATGGAAACAAAAAACAATTCAAAATTCAAATGCATAACTACTGATCAGATATGATCAGTTATTTATTCCTAGAATCTTGGTCTTTAGCAGAGATCCTTATTGACGAGATTTGATCAACATGCAGCAGCTCAGCTTCCTGGTCTTCTGCAGCTTTCTAAGGCAGTTAAACAATACTCCTCTTTGTCTTAACAGCAGCAGATACCAAGCTTTCCTCGTAAATCTTCAAAACTTGCTTTTGGAAGTGCTTTTGTTAGAACATCTGCAATCTGATCATTAGTTCTGCAATACAGCAGAGTAACTTCTTCTTCCTTCTGAGCTTCTCTTAGGAAATATAACTTAATTTTAAAATGCTTAGTTCTGCCATGAAACACTGGATTGTTTGCAATAGATATTGCAGCTTGATTGTCAACGTAAATCTTTGTTGGTTCCAGTTGATTCATATGCAGATCAGCAAGAATTTTCCTTATCCAAATAGCTTGATTGACAGCAGCAGTAGCTGCTGCATATTCAGCTTCAGCTGTGCTTTGAGCTACATTTTCTTGCTTCTTTGAACACCAAGAAAACATACCTGATCCAAAGCTGAAACAGTAACCTGAAGTGCTCTTCATGTCGTCTACAGAACCTGCCCAGTCACTATCAGAGTATCCATGCAGCATAAGTTTCTGAAGATGAGAATACTTTATTCCATAGCTTAATGTACCTTTAATGTATCTTAGTATCCTTTTTGCAGCTTGTAGATGCATTTCAGATGCACAATGCATAAAACGTGACAGCAAGCTCACAGCAAATGTAATGTCTGATCTTGTACCTGTTAGATACATTAAACATCCAATCAAACTCCTGTACTGACCTTCATCTGCTTTGTTTGTTCCATCATTCTTGCTGAATTTTTCTTTCAGATTCATAGGTGTGCTTGTGCTCTTGCAGCTCTCCATGCGAAACTTCTTCAGTATCTCTTTAGCATATTTCTGTTGACATATGAAGATTCCATCATCACTTTGTTTCACCTCCATTCCAAGGAAGTAAGACATCAACCCGAGATCTGTCATCTCAAATACATCAAGCATCTCAGCCTTGAATGCTTCAATTTGTGTCTTATTACTCCCTGTTACAAGTAAGTCATCAACATAAACAGATACAATAATTAAGTTTGTATCAGCTCCTTTTACATACAAAGTTGCCTCACTCAAACTTTTAACAAAGCCAAGTTTGTGTAGATGATCATCAATTCTGCTATACCATGCTCTAGGAGCTTGTTTGAGGCCATACAAAGCCTTTTTCAGCAGGTAAACCTTCTCCTCTTGTCCCCTGACTTCAAAGCCTCTTGGTTGCTCTATGTAAATCTCCTCCTGCAGATATCCATTTAAAAACGCAGACTTTACATCCAGCTGATAAACCTTCCAATTCTTTTGTGCAGCAACTGCAAGTAGCAATCTGATTGTGTCCAAGCGTGCTACTGGTGCAAAGGTTTCTGAAAAATCCACACCGAACACTTGAGCATAACCCTTCACAACTAATCTGGCTTTGTATTTGTTTATAGAACCATCTGCATTTTGTTTGGTTCTATAAACCCATTTTACTCCTATAGCCTTCTTGTGCAAAGGCTTGTCCATCAGCACCCAGGTATCATTCTTTTCAATCATTCTAAGCTCTTCTTGCATTGCAGCATTCCATTCATTCTTCTTTACTGCTTCTTCAAATTCTGCAGGTTCATAGATAGCAATATTGCTTCTTTCATAAATTTCAGTTAATGTTCTTGTACCTCTTACTGGTTCATCATCAATGTTGTCATCAACAATCTCCAAGACTGGAGATTCTTGCTGCTCTTGCTGCTCTGTTGATGATCCCAGCTGTTCTTCTGGTTGCTCCCACTTCCATTGCTTATCTTCCATAAAATTGACATCTCTACTTACCAGAATTTTTCCATTTTGAGGTTGGAAAATTCTGTAAGCTTTTGATGGACTGCTGTATCCAATGAAGACTCCTGGTTCTGACTTCTTGTCCAGCTTATCTCTTTTCACCTGTGGTACATGACTGAAACAAATACAACCAAAAATTTTCAAATGTTGCAGGTCTGGTTTGTATCCAAACCAAGCTTCAAAAGGAGTTTTTTTCTGCAAAGCTCTGGTTGGCATTCTGTTCAGTAGATATACTGAGGTATTTGCAGCTTCAGCCCACAATTTCTTTGGCAATTCTTTTTCATGCAGCATACATCTAGCCATTTCCATGATGCTCCTGTTTTTTCTTTCACTCACACCATTCTGTTGAGGTGTGTAAGGTGCAGTAAGCTGATGTTCAATTCCGGATTCATCACAGAATTGTTGGAATCTTCCACAGGTATACTCCTTTCCATTGTCTGATCTTAATGTTTGAATCCTGCACCCACTTTGATTCTCTACCCATGTTTTATATTTCCAGAATACATTAGCAACTTCAGACTTGAATTTAAGAAAGTAAATCCAACAGAACCTGGAATAATCATCAATGAAGATGATATAATATTTGCTGCCATTCAGTGAAGCTGTACTCAGAGGACCTCCAACATCTGTATGTATCAACTGAAGTTTTCGTGTTGCTCTCCAGGTTGCATGAGGGAAAGGTTTTCTGACCTGCTTTCCATATTGACATGCTGCACAGTTTATTGATCCATTCTCCAGTTGTGGTACTCCTTTTACAAGAGTATGTGTTTGCATGTAGATAAGCCCTGCATGATGAAAGTGTCCAACCCTTTTATGCCATAGTTCATCACTGCATATTTTTGCAGAAAACACACTCTGCTCCTTCTCCATAAGGTTTAAAATAAAACCTTTTGATTTCATTTTTACCCTGAACACATTGTTGCCTAAGTTATCTTTGATCAGACACCATTGATCTTCAAACATTACTTTGAATCCTTTCTCAATGAGCTGTCCAACACTAAGCAAGTTTTGATCAATGTCAGGCACATATAAAACATCTGAAATATACTTCAAACCTGACAGGCTATTCAAGACGACAGTTCCTTTGCCTCTGACATCAATGTGATCACCATTTCCAATTTTAACTTTGGAAATAGCTGTTCTGTCAAGCTCTTTGAACAAATCCTGATTATTTGTCATGTGGTTTGTGCATCCACTATCAATCAACCAGGAATCATTTGAACTATTTCCTGTTGAAAAACATGATGCAACAAACAGCTGCTCCTCTTCAGATTGTTGTGCAACAGGATTTGCGTTTTCTTCAAGATGTTGTGTCCTGCAGATTCGTTCAACATGTCCAGTCTGCCCACACTTTCTGCATTTGATATCTGGTCTCCACCAGCATTTGATCGGCTGATGATTTGTCTTTTTACAGTAGGTACATGGTGGAAATGTTTCCACCTTGTTTCTGTAAGTTTGAAATTTGTTCTTCTTGATGAATCTCTTGTTTCTGCTTCCTCCTTGATATTGAGTTCTTGCTTGAAAAGCTCCCTGCACTGATTCTTCAAGTCTCATTGATCTTCTCTGTTCTTGTGCCTGCAATGCATTTGTCAACTCTCCAAGAGAGATGCTGGTTAAGTCTTTAGACTCTTCTAATGAAGAGATCTTAGACTCATATTTTTCTGGCATAGTAACCAGTATTTTCTGCACAATTCTATCATCAGAAAATTCTTTTCCAAGCAATCTTACTTTGTTTATTATGCTTAGCAATCTGTCAGCATAATCTTTGATGTTTTCAGTTTCCTTCATCTTTTGCATTTCAAACTCTCTAATTAAATTAAGAACCTGCATATTTTTTGTTCTTTCATTTCCTTGATATTCCTTTTTAAGATAATCCCAAATACCTTTTGCCGAATCCACATTCATGATTCTTGTGAATACTGTATTCGATACAGCAGCATATAAGCAAGCTTTGGCCTTGGATTTCCTTGTCTTCTTCTCCTTGTTAATCTTTAGCTGAGCTATTGTTGGATTTGCAGGCAAGTCAGGAACAACATAGTTTTCTTCCACAGCTTCCCAGAGATCTAGCGCCTCCAGATGCACTGTCATTCTGATGGCCCATGTTTCATAGTTTTCACCATTGAACATTGGCGGTGAGCCATGCGAGATAATTGTTTCAGAATCCATTTTGTGTTTTTTGGTTGTGTTTGTGGTTTGATTTGGTTTTGTGTTTTTGTTTCTCTCAACTCACAAGTCCCTCAAGAAAGATATATTGCTCTGATACCAATTTGTTGGTTATTTTTGTTAGTTGCAGGACACAAGTAAGTGTAAAGCTAGAGCAGAATATAATTTGTGAAGAAGAATACTTTCATTGATCATTGAAATACTCTTTAAATAGAGTTAGAGTTTTTACATGGAAACAAAAACAATTCAAAATTCAAATGCATAACTACTGATCAGATATGATCAGTTATTTATTCCTAGAATCTTGGTCTTTAGCAGAGATCCTTATTGACGAGATTTGATCAACATGCAGCAGCTCAGCTTCCTGGTCTTCTGCAGCTTTCTAAGGCAGTTAAACAATATCAATGTTACTTTCGTTAGCAGTGTTGATGAGGTATCTTATTCCTATAGTATCAATAATCCCTCCTTCATTTCAAGAGTGGTGGTGAACGAATCAGGAGTAGTGCAACGGCTGACATGGAACGATCGTGATCAACAATGGTTCGAAATTTGGTCCTCCCCAAAAGAAACATGTGACGCCTATGGCCAATGTGGTCCAAATAGTAACTGTGACCCATATCAAACAAATAATTTCATGTGCAAATGTCTACCCGGATTCGAACCCAAGTCACCCCAAGAATGGTACCTGAGAGACGGGTTAGGAGGTTGTGTCAGGAAACCTAATGTGTCCACGTGTCGCAGCGGAGAAGGGTTCGTCAAGTTAGCTCGAGTGAAGGTGCCGGATACTTCAATGGCGAGTGCGAACATGAGTTTGATATTGAAAGAATGTGAGCAAGAGTGCTTGAGGAATTGTTCTTGTACAGCTTATGCTAGTGCTGACGAAAGAGGGTTTGGATGCTTGAGATGGTATGGTAATCTGGTTGATATAAGAACGTTTTCAGATATGGGGCAAGAGATTTACATCCGTGTCGATAGAGCTGAATTAGGTACATGTCCAATTCTACTGTCTATGTTTTTTTTAGTTTTATTCAATTATTTTTATGTGCATGCATATTTTTATTATCCTTTGACCAAAAAAATCAGTTCAAAGAAACAAAGTTGTTGAAGCAATTAGATCCATAGTCTATGTTTCAAGATTAGATATCTTCAATTACCGCTGTCATTAACTTCAAGGTCAAATTGCTTGAGAGACTTGCCAATTAGGGAATTTGAGGAAGGTACAACAAGTTCAGATTTACCACTTTTTGATCTTAGTGTCATAGCTGCGGCAACAAATAATTTCTCAGGTGCCAACAAGCTTGGAGAGGGTGGTTTTGGCTCAGTGTATAAGGTAGCCTAGCCTGCCTTGAAGTCCCTCAAACACATAGCATCACTTCAGTTTACATGTTGAACTATGAGATTGATGAATTTGGATTGCGATTTTCAGGGGCTGCTGCATGATGGAAAGGAAATTGCGGTCAAAAGACTAGCAAAGTATTCTGGACAAGGGATTAATGAGTTCAGAAATGAAGTCGAGCTCATTGCAAAACTTCAGCACAGGAATCTTGTAAGGATATTAGGTTGTTGCATCCAAGGAAGAGAGAAGATGTTGATCTATGAATACTTGCCAAACAAAAGTTTGGACTCTTTTATTTTCAGTATGTCATCATCATTCTGTCAAATTGTCCCTATATTGTGGATTTTTCAGTTTTTTCTCATTCTATAAAACTTGAAAAATGAATACAAGCCTGCATTGATTTGATGAGATTTATGCTTCTTTGGGTACAGATGAACCAAGAAGGTCACAGTTAGATTGGTCTACACGTCACAACATTATTTGTGGGATTACTCGAGGAATTTTGTATCTTCATCAGGACTCCAGATTACGAATCATCCACAGAGATCTTAAGGCAAGCAATGTTCTACTAGATGCCTCAATGAACCAAAAATTTCAGATTTCGGCATGGCTAGAATATTTGGAGTAGACCAAATTGAAGCCAACACAAACCGTGTTGTTGGAACGTAGTAAGTTTATCCTTATATATTTAATGAATTATATTAGAAAATAATATAAGATTATTTTTAGAATTTTAACTAATAATTTAAGTTTTTTTAGATAAATTAGTTTTTGGACATAATATTAGAATTTTAATTATTTTATCTAATTAAATTAATAAAATTAAGAACTTATACAACTTTTAAATGTTAGAAAATAATATAAAATTATTTTTAAAATCCCACCATAATTTTTATTTATATTTTTTTTGAATAGCTGACTTTATTAAGCTCTTCTTTTCCTATGTTATTACAGTGGTTATATGTCACCAGAATATGCAATGCAAGGCTTATTTTCAGTTAAATCTGATGTATATAGTTTCGGGGTTTTGCTATTAGAGGTCATCACTGGGAGAAAAAACAGCCATTTTTATGATGAAAGTAACTCTTCGAACTTGGTTGGATATGTAAGTAATAAGATCACATATACATATATTGCCGATTTTAAAATTTCAACTCCAACATAGCATATTGATATGAAATTTCTTTAGGTTTGGGATCTATGGAGAGAAGGCAGGGCCCTGGAAGTAGTGGATACATTGATGGGCGACTCGTATCCTGAAGATCAAGTCTTAAGGTGCATCCAAATTGGTCTTTTATGTGTGCAAGAATCTGCGATGGACCGACCATCAATGTCTGATGTTGTTTTCATGTTGAGTAATGACACAACTCTTCCATCTCCCAAGCAACCTGCGTTTATTACGAAGGAGAGTTACTATAGTGGAGATCCATTAACAAGTGAAGGATCACATTCTATAAATGAAGTGACTATTACCATGCTTGGACCTCGGTAGAGGCTTACATATATCTGACGTTCTACTTTTATTTGTTAATATTAATTTGTATTAATATTATGATAGCTTTTACCATAATATTTTAAAAATTAGGTTTAAAGTGGAATTCAAGAAAAATTAATTATAATGTATGTTAATTAACTAAATATTTGTAAAACTTTAAATAAAAATAAAATACAATTTCAATCACACCATATTAATTGTTATACCAAGTGGTTGGATCCTAGTAGAAGTATCATGGTTGTGAAATATTATTTATTATATTTCTAAGCATATGGAACCAAGTAGTGTAGTTATTCTTTAATAACCACAATGTAGATAAGGATACCTCACCTCAATAATCTTTCAAATTAAATTTTCTTCATTAAAAATGCTACGCTCTTCATAAATCTGCTTATTCAACAATTTAATTTTATCAAAGCTAATGAGATTTTAAATATCTTTTATTTTACTTAAATTCCTACAAGATACAAATATACAAAAAAACAACATGATTGTTATCATAATATATATATATATATATATATATATATTAGTAATAAATTCATTTTTGAAAATAATATATTTACAAAGTAGTTATGTTTAGACAAGATCTATTTGCAGTACTAGGTCAGTAATCCTGCCAATCGCAATATATTCTTGCGCAAGAACCTGTATGAAGACCAAAAACATTCATTTTCCATGGAGGGACAAGATGAGGTAAGGAGATTAGATAGTAGGTACAAAAAATTGAATGAAAAATTATAAAGTTGTTGTAATTATAAGAAATTTATTTTATATTAAATCATTATTTTTAAATATCCTAGTCAATATTTAATTAAGACTTCAACATCAGCTTTGTGAACAATGATGACGAGTTAACCATAATGTGGGGTGTTCGCAACAGATCAATCTTCTCGCGATTAGTTGTCGACGAGCCTGGATCAGTCCAACGGTTCACATGGCATGAACAAATTGCTAAATGGGATGTATTTTGGTCTGCACCTACTGACCAGTGTGACAATTATGGACGATGTGGAGCTTATGGTAAGTGTGATCCTTATGATGCTTATAACTTTGAGAGTACGTGCCTCCCTGGCTACCAGCCCAAATCAATTAGTGATTGGTACCTCAGAGATGGGTCAGGTGGATGCATCCAGAAGAATCTCACAGGAATGTGCAACAATGGTGAAGGGTTCGTCAAGGTGGAAAACGTGAAGGTACCAGATCCTTCAACTGCCCGTGTGGATAACAATTTGGATCTGAAAGCTTGCATGGAGCAATGCTTGAGGAATTGTTCCTGCAGAGCCTACGCAAGTTCAGTTGTGACAAGTAAGAGTGGGTGCTTCTCATGGTATGGCAATTTGCTTGATACAAGAGTGTTCGCTGAGGGAGGACAGGATTTATATGTCCGTGTGGATGCGTTTGAGTTAGGTACCTTCAAATCTTATTGTCATTATATATCTTCAATATGTCTTAGATAGAGGATTTTCAGAACAAAAAATATAGACATTGAAATAAAAACTACGGGTACAAGTACAACGGAAGTACCAGAGACATTTCTAATATGGCGAAGCCCTCCCCTGCACTCACCTACTATCTTTCTGCAATATGCAAAATTACTGATAATCCTGATGATTTGGTATCAAGCTAATGTGGATTTCTTTCTTTCTCCAGCTCAATATGACAAGAAGTCTAGAGGTTTTCTTTCAAAGAAAGGGATGTTAGCCGGATTGGTGCTCCCTATAGCTGATGGGGTTTTCTTTGTCATTATGTTCTCATTCTGGTTGATAAAAAGGAAGAAGACGGGTAAGAGATATTTTTTCAACTTGGTTACCAATATAAGTGACACCAAATTAGTTGAACTAAAGAATTCCAACTTCAAGTCTATGCATATAGGAGATGATATAGTCTGCAAAATGCAGTGTGTAATCAACATTAGCACTTGTTAGCATAGTTTTAAGACCTGGCCTGGTGGCCGGCTTTGTCCAAGACCTGGGTTCCAGGTTTTGACCGGATCACCAGTTCGGTCTGGTTAATTTTTTTTTAAAAAAATCAAAATGACTTCGTTTTGGTAAGAAAAAACAAAAAAACAAAAGTCAACGGGTTTGCAGCTGGGTCAACCCGCCGGGTCAGCTGGATCACACCGAGTTTTTTCTTCCTTTTTTTTTTTTTTAACCCGGCCTGGTTCCAGTCCCAGATCGACCCACTAGCCAGGCTGGGTTTCAAAACACTGCTTGTTAGTACTTTTAAAAGCTGATTATTGAGTTCTTTCAACGATAAACACAGCTAAGGGCAGACAACTCAAATTTCCCTTCAATATCCCTACAAGCCTCAATGGCTCTCTATGTGGAAAGGAAGTCGGTGGAAGTAATTTTAAAATTATTTTGATGATTTTTTTCCCACTGAAAATTAGTAGAATAAGAGCAAAAGTACATTATAGTTCCTGATTTTCTTATAAATTGACAAATCATTCCTTTAACCTAAATTAATCTTTAATTTTTTAATATCTATTTTTTAATCTTTTTGAAAATTAAATTAAAAGCAAATAGAAAAAAATTTAAGTTATGACAATATAATAGAACTTAAAGAATTTCTTCGCAAAATTTGAGATTGAAAGTTATATTAATTTTAGTCATATAAATCATTTGGCATGACTAGACCTGCTTTAGACACGCACAAGTCCTTATAGTCCATAAATATTCTGCTAGGCTTTTCACAAGATGTAATTTCAACAAATCCACATCTAATATTCAGAACCTCATGCATCAGAGAGTTTCAGTGCAAGCTCTAGACTAGGATTTTTTTTTTTTTAAGTAATTTTATAATTCTAAAATTGTAAAGAAAAATGGAAGTGGATTGAACATGAGGTCGCAGGTTAAGGATCTTACTTGTTGAGCAAGATGTTTGCTGTTGTTATTTTGCTGAAAGAACTCTCTGGCTTTTAGAACTGAGAATAGAATGAAAAGCTGGGAAGTCTACACTGGAAGGCGTGGTTTTCAAAATAAAATTCTTTTTGTTTCCTTTTGGCCTCCAGTTTGGAAAACAACTTACTTGAAGAGAATATCCAGGCATGTCATCATCTTTTTGTTTCCTTTTGGCCTTTTCAATACTCTGTTACTGAACTTTACCGTTCACCATGGTCCACAAATTCTGCAGACTTCAGCATCCAGTTCACGGCTAACATTCTCATCAAAGGTAATATTTTTCTTCTGCATTAGGGCACGTGTCTGATAAAACATTGTAAACAAAGTAGTTGTTTTTGTTATTGGAGACCATATCTATATTTCTAAACTAGATATTGTCTATTTTACCGTCTTGGTTAGTGGGGAGATCTATTTAAGATTGGAATTTAATTACTTTTACTGGACATGCTCAGGCTGAAGCATTCTGTTATCCCAAACCAGAGGCCACATGCTTAAAATAGCTTTGCTTAAGTGCTTGCATATGTTCCAAATATGGTTTCTGGTGCCTAAAGTTTTCACTAGTTTTTGTGTTGTTATTTACCAGGCTAGGGCATTGCCTGCTCCATCAAGTGAACCATCAACTCCTGCTTCGATTGGATCTCAAGAGGTTTGTTTACTTTTGAAAATCTGTTGCCTGTGGCCAAAATAAATTTCTGCGAGCATCAAAGAGAGATTGTCGACAATTTTTCATATATTACGACTTACCCTGTTTTCCAGTCCATGAATAATCTAATATAGCCATCTTACAAGTTTAAAGAATTTCTTTATGACTTTTATTCCATGCTAATAGCTTGATTGCTGTTCCCTTTTTAGTTTTGTTTTTTACAGCATAAGATAACTTCTCTGTCAGGAACTCTTCCCAGCACTTTTAAGAATATAATTACCTCAATTTCCTTTCCTTGATTTTTCCCTTTCCCAGGTTCAAAGGCCCCCTCGTAATGCTGCATCACCCTCAAGCCAGCAGGTTCAGCTTGAATTTCAATTTGCAGTTTACATCCTTTTTATTTATTTATATAATTTCTTGACATCTAACTTTTTCAACGAAACATTTCCAGAGAAGTAACGGGATTTCAGGAGTGGTTGAGCTTGCTAGCGGCCTCAGGATTTCTCAAGGTATCCATACAGAAGAAGAAACAAGTAATAGAACGAGTTGGTTGAAACCTGCATTTCTTGTGAGAACACGTAGCGCAACAAACAGTGCAGTGCAGCAAATATTGGTCGATCCACAATATCATGGCACCATGATTGTATCTTTTGTTGATTAATGCAAGTTTGACTAAATTTTTGTAATATAAATATTATTTGTATTTCATTTTTTATTAGTTATACAATTATTTTTC
This sequence comes from Populus alba, assembly GCF_005239225.2. Lineage (NCBI taxonomy): Eukaryota > Viridiplantae > Streptophyta > Magnoliopsida > Malpighiales > Salicaceae > Populus > Populus alba. The sequence goes on from NC_133287.1 coordinate 2,317,517, forward strand.
ATATTAATTTATGTTGGTTGTTGTAACCCATTTTTGGGTCCCCACAAAAATAAATAAAATAAATAGCCAAAAGAGGCTAGAAAAATAATGGAAGGCAGAAGCACTCAGAAAATGGTTAGAAAATTGGTCAAGGAGTATAAAGATACAAAGATTGGATTTTTGACAGTATTTTCTTGAAGGATGAGAGCCCTATTGAGAAAGAAAATTTAAATTTTGAGGAGAAGCCCAAATTTGGATGTTTATGGACTTAATTGGATTTTTATTTGAATTTATAAAGGATTTGATTGCAATAAAATTGTTTTTTAAGTCAATTTGGGCTTTAACTAGAAGAAATTTAAGTTCTGGGGCCAAAATATATTTTTTAGAATTTTATTGGATCAGATCAGGGGCTTAATTGCATAAATATTGAAGTTTAAGGGCCAATTAGGGATTTAATTGAGAAAATCCGAAACCAGGGACCAATTTGGAAAATGTGCCTTAATTTACTGTTACTTTCTTCCTCAAAACGCTGACTGAGTGGCTGCTTTCCAGGCGAGTTTTCCGGCTCGTGTGGCCTCCAAATCCGACAAACCTTACACCAACATGTTCACATGCAACCCCTTTATCCCGGAGAATGGTCCGGTCGGGTCGGAAAAGTTAGAAACGGCTCCGTTGAGTGGCTCAAAGTGGCCACCTCGGGCAGTTCGCAGCCTTGAGCTGCCAAATTTGGCAGCTCGAGGTGCACACTTTGAGCGAACGGTTGAGATGCTTCCCAACTGAATCAAGGGTTGCAATTTTTCCATAACATATACAAGATTGCCCTCTTCCACAGCCTATAAATAGAGTCGAATTTGATGATCTGAGGGAGGAGAAATTCGGGTCCAAAGTCAGCCAAAAACCAGCATTTTCGCCCAAATTCTGCAGATTTTTCTTCTTCTTCTTTCTTCCTCTGCAACAGGAAACCGACGCCGTCTTCCTCCAACTCCACCGCTGCAACCACCAGCCGAACCACCTCATCACAGCAGCCACAACCCCTTCGGCCAAGTAAGCCCCTCTTCCTTTCCTCCTCCTTCCTTTTCCCTTCCTCCTTTTCTTCTTCTTCCTCCTTACCTACTGTTGCATGAACAGTAGGCGTGAAATATAATTCACGTCCTACTGTTCACGCAGGACATGAATTATATATATATAGGTGTGTGTGTGTGTATTATAAGATTATAAAATAAAAATAAAAAAAAATTCAAAAATCAATTTTTAAAAAAAATGTGATTTTCTCGCATCTTTTTCTACCAATTTTGCAGGATATTGGGTTGTATTTTTTATATTGTAAAGATACAAATCCGGTATTAAAATACCCGGTTTTCGTTAACAAAAAAAAATGTTTATAAAAAAAAAAAATGTTTTGTTTTTATGCATACGGCCAATACTCTAACATGTTTTGAATGTTCTTTTTATATAAAAAAAATATTGGAAGTTTTGAAAATGTGTTTTCGCATAGATTTCTTAAACACAAATTATTTTCTTGCATTTCTGGATTTTACAACATGTTTGTAAAACTCCAAAGGGTATTGGCCAATATTCCAAAAACTATTAAAATTTTATTTTGGGAGGGAGATTCATCTATTATTCATCGCTAATGTTTGGATAAAGAAATCCTTAAAGGATGAATATCCAAAATATTATTGGGAGTAATTCATCTATTATTCACCGCTAATGTTTGGATAAAGAAACCCTTAAAGGATGAATATCCAAAATATTATTGGGAGTAATAAATCCGCACGCATCTTTGAAAGAAGCCTTGATTATAATCGAGGACATTTCAAAATTTCAAATTTTGTCCCTCCTTGCGATTTACGAGTCGCAAACTCTTGAAATACTAAGGGAAAAATGAGCTTTCAAAGCACATGGAATCTCCTTAGATTTCTATCCAAAATCAATTGACGGGTTTAGAAAACGCCAACACACCATAGACTATAGAGCAAACCAAACACCAAGCAGCTTACCTTAGGTAGGGCGTACTAGGGGTGCTAGTACCTTCCCTTTACGCAACCAGTCCCTTGCCTTAGAATCTCTGAAAGACCAGTTAGGGTTCCTAGTGACCAAATACTAGGTGGCGACTCCAAAGAACCAAATCATTAGAACACAACGAAAATCGCCAGCCGATGTCGTGCCTTTATAAATTTTTTGTGGGGGTGTGACATTGGTTATATATATTCTACCACTTTTAAAATATTCATAAATAATTAATTAAACAATTAAAAGTCATTTTAATAAATAAATAAACATTAATTTAATAAAAATAATATACTAGCAATAGATTAGCAACGGAATATCCGTTGCTGGTTGTTAGCATCGGATTATTCGTTGCTACGAAATTAGCAACGGATTTATCCGTTGCTAAAAAATCAACAACGACAAATTTGTATCCGATATTTGCCGTTGCTGATTCCGTTGCTAAATTATTTTAGCAACGGATTTTAGTATCATTTGCAACGAATTAGTCCGTTGCTAGTTACTATTTTTTTTAGTAATGGGTAAGGTGTTCTTTGGATATCGTTCCTACATTGTCTGTCATGGACCCGAGATTCAGGTGATGTGTTAGGATATTGCCATTTATTGGCAATACCCCACCACCACTAAGTGGTAGCACCATTAGTGCCACTAATGGTGGCATGTTTTAAGGTCTTCTTGTCCCACCATTGTCTCCCATGTGCAGCTGCTGGAAAGAAGAAGAGAAGCCACCATTAGCCTATAAATGAGGCATGCAAAGAGAGCTATGTGAGAGGGAGAATAACATGAGTGTGTGAAAGAGTGAAGAGAAGAGAAAGGGCTGCTGCCATGGGCAGCAGCCCTGCAGCTGCAAGGGCAGCATAGATGTGAGTTGAGTGGATGATCCTCCTCCATGTATTTATTGTATTCTTTCTCTACTCTAATAAATGGACTCTCTCCCGTGGATGTAGGCGGTTTTGCCGAACCACGTAAAATATTGTGTCTCAGTGTGCTTATCCCTCCGTTGAGCAATTATCAGTTCATCACCGGTCACCTGATTCCGCCCAACAATTGGTATCAGAGCATATGGTTTAAGTGGTGTTTGATTTTTGCTCAAAAATGAAAGTTGTCAAAATTGTGTTTTGACCATACCACTGTGTAGAGGAGGAAGAGACGAAGCCACTGGTGAAAACCGCGTCGAAAACGGACGTCGGAATCTCCTTCACGCGCCGTCACGCTCCGGCGAGGTGACTGGCCACGCGCGCAGACGCGCGCCACGCGTCACACGCGTCTTCTTCGCCGGATGGGCTGACCCGACCCGAATACCAGACGACCCGACCCACGTGGCTGACCCGGATAAGGATGACGTCATCATGACGTAATTTGTGACCTCATCATACACAGTAAGCATGGCCCATGATGACATCAGCATGACATAATGGTGACGTCAGCTAAGTGGGGCCCACTGCCACGTCAGCGCCGCGGAGCCGAGCCATTGGAGCCGAGCCGAGCTAAAGGAGAGCCGAGCGGAGCCGCGAGCCGAGGGAAAGGACTCTGTGCAGCAGAGTCTACGTGCAACCGGATCTGATAGTGAATCTGAGCCGTTGATCAGGCCAGAATTGTTTTGATCAAATTTTAGCCGTCTGATGGGCGATTTGGACGATTCAAGACATGTTTCCAGCTAAGTTGATCATTTCAGATGCAATGGTACGGTCCGATCGTTGAGATTCGAGACCAAAAATGGCAGTGGTGAATTATTGAAGAGAGATTGTCCGATCAGGAGGCATCTGAGGGTCATCATGGTGGTCGATGGAGATGAAGAAGAAGAAGGTGCACATGTTTACCCAATTACATGTGCTGAACTGTTAAGTGGCAAATTTAATTGCCTTGATGGAAGGCAAAATTGGGACACTCTGGACACCCGGTTATGTGGACAATTAGAGGTGTAGAGTGAAAACTGATGAAGACCAATCTTGTCGAATCTGAGCACTGGTAGTCTCGCCAGATGTTGAGAAATCATGTATTAAACCTGTATATCCCAGATCACTTGTAAAGGAAAGCCGCAACAAAGCTAGCAAATGGTTGTATATACGGAGAGACAGTACGATGGATAGATATGGCCTAAGAAGTTCTGTCTAGGAGATTGGGTTTTAAGCGGGACCGTTGTGACCCCTCCAATCTTTCCTGGGAACTTGCTTAGTGGAAGGATTATCCATACGGTACTATTTTCGTATATATGACAGTTTGTTATGAAACTGTTGAAGACTAGCAGGATGACGGCACAAAGGAACAGTTGGGTTCCATATGATCAAGGATCTGATGGAGTGGTGATTTCTCCAAAGAAGTTAGACTCAGTGACTGTGATTTCTCGAGGGGAGAATTGATGAAGACCCTGATAATGGAAGAGAAATAGAGCAAGGGGATGAAGATTGGCACCCTATTTTGACTTGGCCAGGTGTTGTGACAGGATGAGCTGCTGTCAAACATAAGCAAGGAATAGGGAGAAATCTGGAGAACAGAAATTGCACAAGGGCACACGGAGATTGTGCAAGAGTACCCGAAGGATCCAACGAGGTACTGAAATAAGACAACAGGTGCAAGGAGAAGAAGTGTTCCCAGATGAAGCTCAGAGCAGAGACTGTTAAAGTTTGTACAACAGGAAGTCTTTTATGCTCTTGATGAAGACAACAGGCGAAGACCTTTCCAATGCCTGCAAGGATGGAAAGAGAGCTGTTGCAGAGGCACCTAATTGAGGGGGTGCAAATGCCTATGATAAAAGGCGAAGACACCAAAGAGAGTGGTGTAGGTGGAGCTGTCAAGCAGAAAGGCGTAGAAGCTCCAAACATAGAAATCGAGGTGGAGGATTGCGAGGAGTATACCGCAACTTTCTCTTTCTATGTAGTCAGTGGCAGTAATCTCTCCCAAGTCCACATGGTGGTAGAGAATCTTGAAGCCACTGGATTCATCCCGATGAAGGAGGATGAGACCGCTCCAAGATGAGCGGAGACACCTCGGATGGAAGGTGTGAGGGCCATGATATGAGCCCAGATTTCAAACCGTCGCATGACGACGAGCGGAGACACCTCATGAGAAGGTGTGAGGGCCAGGATATGAGCCCAAGTTCAGAACGCCCCAGAGCCGATGTGATGGCTAGATATAAGTGGACAGATGGATAGCCAATGAAGTGGCTATGATGAGTATGAAGACAAATGCAGGATTGACTTTCATGGATATTGCCCCCATGCTAAAGATCAATGAGCTAGAAGACATTTGCCTTGGACAATAAGTGTGTGACTTGTGGAGCATTAAGACGCGGCTGCTATGAAGGAGCAGAGGGCATGCGCAGGTTCCGGGAACGAGTTGACTCTTGTCAAGGTGGTGAGCTCGGTAATGGCATTGTAATACTCAGAGTATGGAGATAGATATGGATCAACCTTTAATGGGCTGCCCCCATGGTTAAAGGTGGAGAGCTACCTGGACTCTTACGACTAAGAGCGAGAGACTCATGGAGAAGTAAGGCGTGGTTCCTATGGTGGAACAGAGGGCAGGCGCAACTCCTAGATGAGTAGACTCTTGGAAGAGTGGTGGGCTTGTGATCATATTGAGATACTCAGATAATGACTGTCGCATTTGGAATATCCGTTTGAGGGGGTGTTGTAAGCCTTGGTGTGAGGCTTGATAAATCATTCCGGACCGAGCATGGTTGATACGCTCGAAGGGGAATGTTCCCAGAGACAAGCGTTAACACTCTTCAGATGTGATGTGTGAGACCATCTGGTTGAAGTGATCTTTGGTGTAAGCAAGGGTGTGCTTTGGTGACTCTGGTGATTGAAAGGTTTGGCGAGTACCTGTAAACTTGGCCACAGACGCTCTCGGAATGGTAAGCTTGGAAGAGCTGCAGGATGCAAGCTTGTGTTGAAGAAGCAAGAGGACAATTGCCCACATAAATGGCAAAGGGGGTGATTGTTAGGATATTGCCATTTATTGGCAATACCCCACCACCACTAAGTGGTAGCACCATTAGTGCCACTAATGGTGGCATGTTTTAAGGTCTTCTTGTCCCACCATTGTCTCCCATGTGCAGCTGCTGGAAAGAAGAAGAGAAGCCACCATTAGCCTATAAATGAGGCATGCAAAGAGAGCTATGTGAGAGGGAGAATAACGTGAGTGTGTGAAAGAGTGAAGAGAAGAGAAAGGGCTGCTGCCATGGGCAGCAGCCCTGCAGCTGCAAGGGCAGCAGAGATGTGAGTTGAGTGGATGATCCTCCTCCATGTATTTATTGTATTCTTTCTCTACTCTAATAAATGGACTCTCTCCCGTGGATGTAGGCGGTTTTGCCGAACCACGTAAAATATTGTGTCTCAGTGTGCTTATCCCTCCGTTGAGCAATTATCAGTTCATCACCGGTCACCTGATTCCGCCCAACATGATGGACCCGGGATTTAGGTGGTGACAATTTCTCTTTGTGTTGATGTTGTTATACGTTTGAATTTGAAACTGAAATCTGGCCCTTTCGCGAGCTTTTTTGGCTTTGTTGATTTCTTTGGGTTAAAGATCAGGCTCTTTTAGGCTTTGTTCAAAATCATCTAGTCCAAATTTATTAGTGGATGTAAATATTGGATTTATTAGGAATTCTCCCGCACCAGACCAACTTTGGCAGAATGTGATTAGCTTAAGTTGTGTATTAACTTGTGAGTTAAACATGGAATGTAATTTCAGGGCAAGCTAGGCAATGGACAGGAAATTGCAGTTAAGAGATTATCTAAAACTTCAGGGCAAGGGATGAAGGAGTTTATGAATGAAGGTTGATATCTAAACTCCAGCACAGAAATCTTGTCAAGCTTTTTGGTTGTTGCATTCATGAAGAGGAAAAGATGCTGATTTATGAGTATTTACCAAACAAAAGCTTGGATTTTTTCGTCTTTGGTATGGCTCTCTTCATCCATTTTTGTGTCTCTGTTCAAAGGGAAGAGTCCCCTGATTATGCAGCTTCACTTTGATCAAATCAAAACAAATGATTTCTGGACAAACCTTTAATGTTTAAGTGCAGACGAGACAAAAAGGGTGCTATTGGATTGGAGAAAGCGTTTTGAAATTGTTTCCGGGATTGCTCGAGGGGTTTTATACCTTCATCAAGATTCAAGACTAAAAATCATCCACAGGGATCTCAAAGCCAGCAATATTCTACTAGATGCTGCAATGAACCCAAAAATTTTAGATTTCGGTATGGCTTGAATGATTATGGAAGACCAAGTCCAAGGAAAGTCACCTGATTCTTTCCTCTCACCAGTGATCCATCATGATCAAATACCAACAAGCTTCATCTTTTATGATTGTAGCGGCTACATGTCACCTGAGTACGCAATTCACGGACAGTATTCGATAAAGTCAGATGTCTTCAGCTATGGTGTCTTAAGACTCTTAACACTGGAGATCATAAGTGGCAGGAAAAATAGCGGCTACGGTGAGAAAGAATCCTGGCTGAATCTTATCGGACATGTAAGTGGATCGATAAATTTCTTGATAATATCTTAGGTGATTGTCTTCCTCTTAGATTCTTTTCTCGATTATCTTCTTACTTGTTTCAGGTATGGGACTTATGGAGAGAAGAAAAGGCATTAGACATAGTTGATCCAATGCTGGAACAGTCATGCCCTCCTCATGAAGTTCTGAGATGCATTCAGATTGGGTTACTGTGTTTGCAAGAATTTCCAGATGATCGACCTACAATGTTAGAAGTTGTGTTCATGTTAGGTAATGAGATAACTCTTCCTTCTCCTACGAAGCCAGCATTTGTTTTACGAACACGCAGTGGACAAGACTTGCCAGCAATGTCTAGAAGAGCAGCTTGTTCAGTAAATGAAGTTACAGTTACTATGGTGGCAGCTCGCTGAAATCCCAGTCTCTTGTAATAAATTTTCTCTAACAGGCATTACATAGAAGAAGAAAAATGTTGTCCTGACAATCTAGTTTTCAGAGCATTTTTCAAGGTTACCTCACCTGCTAAAATGATTTTCTACTTAGAAAACTAAATAATTCCATTTATTAAATTTATTAGCAACTAGTACTCCCACAATAAAACAAACTCCATTGAAATGCTGAAGGGGTTGTCCACTCATTATTGCAAACTAGTTTCATTAGCATTTCTGATGCAGGACAATTTGTTGCTGTTACGGAACAGCTCAAGGATGCATAGAGGTTGCTATGAACTGAATTACATGCTTGCTGGAATTACTACCCTACATGAATTGCCAGCTACACTTTCTTTATTTAGCATAGACTCTTAGTTGGGGTCTTAGTGCCTCTTTTATTTCTGTTAATTGCCTAGGACGTGAATTGAGGACATAAGTCCTCTCTTATGGGGATTTCCTTGTTAAGAGTAACGTGAAAAAAAAAATGTTGACAATTTCAAAATTAATGAGAAAAGTTTACTGCTTTCCAAGTTAAAGATTTTGTTGTCTGCTTATTTTTCTCAATATTCAATTTTAGTCTAAATTTTTTGTTTTTGTTTTTTAGCCCTTGATTCAAGAGAAGATAGAAAGTTATTGAATTCAGGTTGAAGAGAGAGAAAGTATCAATTGATACTAATTCCAACCATGAAAAGTTTGATCTTAACATTAATGAGTTTGATTTGATAAGATAAGTTCCACTAGAATATATTTTGGCATTCTCATCAATAAAAATAAAGATAGTAGATCTAAGGTCAAGAAGTTTTTAAATTCAGGTTAATTGGAGGTTTTTGGACTATTTTTAGGGTTATTTAAGATCATAAATGAGTTTCAAAGTTTTAAGGTGTGTTTTTAGATATTTTGGATAAAATATTTGTTGAAAATTAAATTGTTAGAAATAAAATATTCATGACCTGACTTTCTAGTTACCCTTTTATTGTTGAAAACTAAGCCAATACATAACAAAAATGTAGAACTCTTTTACTATACCATTTCAAATCAACAAGACCAAGTGAGGATTTAACTATATTAGCAACTGCTTCATACACCATCTTCGTAAGTGAACAACCAAAACAAACTTGATACTCTTTTATAGCTTCCATGCCATCTTCAAGCCCACATATTGGACTTAGATTTGCATGGTTGAATTAAATTTACCATGGCATATTATATTACACTATATACTAAAAAACTAGGGTTTTTTTCTAGGTGTTTCATTATTCATATGAATAGTGAAGTATTTTTTTTTCTTTCTAAACTTTTTTTTACCTTGTAATTGAGTCCTTCTAACCTAATTTGATCAATAGATTTAGGATTGAAATTGTGGAAATATACCAAATTAATGATAGAGGACTAAAATGTAATATATATATTCCCACATTCTCAACAATGAAATAAATAATTTTTATTTTAACTCAAAAATTTATTTTGTTTATTTTTCAGTCTGACTTTTAAAGAGAAACGAGAAAGTCACTTGAAAATAATAACAAAAAATTGTTACATCCGGCGATGAAATGTTAAGATATTGAATTATTATTATCAAACAAAGTAAATGTAACTTTTCTAATTGAATAACTAACTAACTAACATTGCCACGAGTATTCTTGATCTTGGTGTAGAATCATTTGCAATTACAGTTGTACCTTATGTTGTTGCATTCTACTAACTAAACCTCTTTTTTTTTTCTTTTATTACAGTGGAAACAAAGAAAAAAGACTAAACAATTCTAGGAAAGCTAATTCCTATGATATCTGCTAAAAGAAGCTGTTGCAAGCCTTGAGGAGGCTCATCCCAGATCATCAAACCATTATCGCAGGAAGTTCCAAGCTTTGCCATAAAATCAACACAAAAATTAACCTCTCTAAATGTATGTTCAATTCTAACAGTCCAATCTCTACTCAGTAATTCTCTAATCTCTAAAATAAGGGCCTTGTACTTTGTCGCACGTTAGAATCTGCGCGATGTCGGCTGATGATTTTTCTCGTTGCCTGTTTACTTACATTCCTTGGGAGTCGCCACCTAGTAATTTATTGAGGGCTACTAGGAAACTAGATGTACTGGTCTTGTCAAAGATTCGAGGGTAAGGGATTGGTTGTGGTTAGCACCCTTAACACACTCTACCTGAGGTAAGCTGCTTCGTGGCTTTAACGTGTTAAAGAAGTTTTAAAATTTTGTCTTTTCATCAGATATTAGAAATAAAACTTACGTATAAGTTAATAATTCTGGACCGTGAGCAAATCAAAATATACAAACACACACATACACTTTCACTATATTTTTTTTCTTTTCTTTTCCTTTTCTTTTTTGCTTCCATATTTACAAAATTCAAATTACAAAAACTCAAAACTAAACAAATATTACATTAAAAAAAAATTACATTAAACAATTCTAAAATTACAAAATAGCCATTCAAAAATCCATAACAGTGCTAGAACCAGTTCTGTGAAGCCAAATGATAGCAAGAACAGTGGCGGCGTGTTATTCCACGCGCCATCGTCACTGGCGGCGCTTGGGTTCATGTGCCACCGCAAGAAACTCCAGAAACAGGAGGGATCTGGATCGACTTCTTCTTCTTAGTCTCCCTACGCCGGTGGTGACCTGCAAAGCAACTAAAAACACCATAGGCAGTTGATTTTAATTTTTCTTTCTTTTTCAGATCTGTTTCGGTCTTCTCCTTTTCAGATCTACATCACTGGAGATCTTTACATCTTCTTCTCCTTCGCTTCAGGTGGCCGGCAATTGGGTGGTGCTGTAGTGTTCAGAGGGCGACGGTGAATCTATGGGGCTATTGCTGATGGCTGAATGGAAGGGAGGCCGGATGGTTCAGTTTGTGAGGGAGGAGCTCAGTTGCTGCTGTGATGAGCTCTGTTCGTTGGCCGATTGCTGTTGATACGACCGGAGGAGATGAAAATGTGGCGGTTGTGGCTTGGAGAGAGAAGGGAGAGAAGCATGGTTGAGGGTTTGAAAGTGGAAGGGGGGCGGTGGAGCTACTGTGTTTGGACTGTTTAAGTATGGCTGGCGGCAAGATAGTGTGGGTTTGTGAGGGATGGATAATCAACCGGCTGAGGGGGGAGAAGAAATTCAAGCCGGGGGGCTGCTATTTGGCTGGTGTGGAAAAATCAAAGGCAAAGGGTGGAGGCAGTTGTGTTTGAGTTTTTTAGGGTTTAGGGTTTTCTTTTTTTGTATTTTTCTGATGTTTCAAAATCCCCCTCCCCCCACTTTTTTATGTGCTGAAGACCAGTATTTATAGGTAAAAATATTGCTAAGTTTCCAAACTTAGTCCCTCAACTTTTTTCTTTTTGTAAATTTGATTTTTCTTAAGTTTTTTGTATTGTTTGAAAACGAGCAATATCAACGTCGACTCAATGAGGAAAATCAATAATTTTAAATATGACTCATGAAAAGTTGAACGCGTTTGAAAGACCTTTGAAAATTTAAATTCTTTTTAGACGATGCTGGAAATGCTAAAAACGATGCAAATATATTAAAAAACGTATTGTTTGGATTTTTTTAATTTTTTTTCTATTTTTCAATTTTTATGAAAATTTACCAAAACATGGGTCAAAAATTGGGTAGCAACAGATGCGCCCTCTTTACAATGCTTACGAAGCAAAACTCCTCAATGTTTTGCATAGTAAGCTTTGTAAAGAAAACTTGTCTTCTTCTCTTCCTAACTTGCTCAATATCCACTCATCTAAAGTCCTTACTTTTTTTTTTTGTTTATTTATCTCTTTTGCTTTTTGTTTTTTTTTTTCCTGTTAACTTGAGATCATATTTGGCGACCTCCTTTAACCAAAACCAAAGAATGTATGCAGCTTGGTCAACCTAAAATCCCATTTGACGATTCTCTTTAACCAAAGCCACTTGAGATCCCATCTGGCGACCTCATCAACTGGAACTAAAAAAAATTTGTGTGTCTCGGTTAACCTGAAATCCCATCTGGTGATCCCCTTTAACCAAAGCCACCTGAGATCCCATCTAGCGACCACATCAACTGGAAGTAAAAAAATGTGTGTGTCTCGATTAACCTGAAATCTCATCTGGCGATTTTCTTTAACCAAAGTCACATGAGATCCCATCTAGCGACCTCATTCAACTGGAACTAAAAAATATGTGTAGCTCGGTCAACCTGAAATCCTATCTAGCTATTCTCTTTAACCAAAGCTACATGAGATCCCATCTGGCGACCTCATTAAACCAAAACTAAAAAATGTGTGTAACTCAATTAACTTGAAATCCCATGTGGCAATTTCCTTTAACCAAAGCCACTTGAGATCCCATCTGGTGACCTCATCAACTGGAACTAAAAAAAATTGTGTGTCTCAGTTAACTTGAAATCCCATCTGGCGATCCCCTTTAACCAAAGCCACATGAGATCCTATCTGGCGACCTTATTAAGCCAAAACCAAAAAATGTGGGTAACTCGGTCAACCTGAAATCCCATCTGGCGATTCCCTTTAACTAAAGCCACCTAAGATCCCATCTGGCGACTTCATCTAACCAAAATAAAAAAAAAGTGTAAAAAGTGGTCTATTGTAATGGGTGATCTACCCAGGTGGAAAGAATATGAAAAGCGGTCTCGTTATGATGGGTGACCTACCCAGATGGAAAAAAAGGGAAGTGCGGTCTCATTGTAATGGGTGACTTACCCAAAGAAAAAATAAAGAGTGGTCTCATTGTAACGGGTGACCTACCTAAGTGGAAGAATGACCTCGTTGTAATGGGTGACCTACCCAGGTAAAAAAACATGAAGAATTGATCGCGTTGTAATGGGTGACCTACCTAAGAAAAAGGAAAGAGTGGTCTCATTGTAATGGGTGACCTACCCAGGTGGAAGAATGGTCTCATTGTAATAGGTGACCCACCCAGATAAAAACATGGAGAATTGGTCGCGTTGTAATGGGTGAACTACCCAGAAAAATATTGGCGAGGGCTCAAAGGCGCACTCAAAAGAAGGTAGGGTTAGAAAACGCACTACCTGAGAAGTAAGGGCTTAAAGGCGCACTCAAAATGAGGTAGGGTTAGAAATCAACACTAGACAATAGTTTTTATTTATTTTTATTTTTTTAGATCTACCCCTCTCTCTCTCTCTCTCTCTCTACTGTAATTTCTTCTTCGCTCTTCTAATTGTTATTGTGGTGTTGTTGTGGATCTGCCGTGAAGAGTGCCTTGTGTTGTGGTTTAGGAGAAGGCATTGGGAGACTACAATGGGAGAAACTAAGAGAGAGAGGGGTTCTTGTTTGGCTTTCTGAAGATGATAAGGGGGTGTTGTTCATGGGTTTTCGAAGAAAGGTGAAGAAGAAGCTGTTGCTGGTGGTTTAATATCACTGGTTTTGTTATGGTGGAGATGGTTGAGTCTGAGAAGGGAAATGGTGGAGGCTGGATTGTAGTGGGGTTAACACTGCTGAAAAGTTATGCATAGTGTCGGGGAAATGAAAATATGGTTTATTTTTATTTGAAAAGGAGAAATTTTCTATGTGTTTTGATTTATTTTTTTATCTGCTTCCTACGCTGAATATTTTTTTTATCTGCCCCTGGAAATCTTTGATCTGCCTCCCCTCTTTTTTTTTTTTTTGGTTTTTTCCTGTGAGGAATGTACTTATAGTAAAGAGTTTTTAAACAAATATAATTTTAAAAAAATTATTTAAAATTTAAAATTAAGAGAACTCAAAATATTTTAATGATTTTTTTTTTCAACTGAAAATTAGGGGAAAAAGAGCAAATGCATATTATAGCTCCTGATTTTCTTATAAGTCGACAAATCATATTTTTAATTGAAATTAATCTTTAATTTTTTAATATCTATATTTTAGCCTTTTTGAAAATTAAATTAAAATAAAATATTTGAAAATTTAAGTTATATTAATTTTATAATAGAACTTGTAGAATTTGAGCAGGACAATTAGATTGAAAGTTATATTAATTTTAGTCATATAAATCATCTGGCATGACTAGACCTGTTTTAGGCTCGCACAAGTCCTTATAGTCCATAAATATTATGCTGGGCTTTTCACATGATGTAATTTCAACAAATCCACAACTAGTATTCAGAACCTCATGCATCAGAGAGTTTCAGTGCAAGCTCTAGACTACACCGCTGATCTCTCAATGATCAAGAAGCTTCATTCTCCGTTGAATCTCAATCTCTTGGATATTATCCATTTAACTTTCATTTAAAAATATTTGCCTTAAAATGACGCTTACTAGTCAATTGAATTTTATTTTTTTTGTGATACTGAACTTTTGAGCCCGGAAATTAAGGCGCTTACTTAGTCAATTGAAAATGACAATACAAAATAAAAATCCCGACTCTACTAGAGGTGGTTACTAATTCCCCAAAC
>NC_133287.1:2332270-2384227 GCF_005239225.2 Populus alba
TAGTTTGATAAAATAAAAAGTTAATTTCAAGAAATAAAAATTAATCAAAACAAGGTCAAGTTCATGGACTTTAATATAAAATCAATATCTTTATCTACTTCTATCTTTTAATTTTTCAGTTTAATTTTTATTTTTATAAATGATTTGTTTATTTTTTTGTGTTTATTATCGTAAATAATTCTTAATTTTATTTAATTAAATATATATATATATATATATATATATATATGCATCAGTTTTTAATTTACAATTAAAAAAATTATGTCATAAATATGTTTCAAACGTCTATATATTCGTGTTTTTGTATAAAACAAATAATCTGACCATGGCAAAGGAAGTCAAGTGGCTAGTTTCCCACTAATTGTACTTGTCTTCAAGATCCATGCACACTGCATCGGCGACCATGTTTATCATAATTTCTTGTCTTGTATAGTATAGTCCAGTCTCATCTACTCAGACAAACTTAAAAATTAATTTAGTTTACTTTAGTCTCAAGCTCGTATGATCCTACGAAGGGGATAGAAACAACAAAATCATAGTTAATAAAGTTTTTTGGGGCAAGCAAATTAGGTGATGAAAATTATTCAATACTTGCAGTTTACTATTTGTTTTTTTCTCACATTTATATGGTATTCAATTATATGAAAAAATTAAAATAGAATAGAGAGTAATTAAATATAAATTTATAGTACTGAATAATTCCAAATCAACAGCTTGAAAGATTTAATTTTCAACTCTTATCACTAAACATTTCTTATATTTTCAATTTCAGCTAAATATGAAAAGTCAGGGACCTCTCGCCAATAAAAGGAATTAAAGCAATCCTGATAGTTTCTGTTGTTGTGACATTGTTTCTGATCATCTTCCTTGTGTGTTGGTTTGTAAAGAAAAGGAGAAAAGGTAAGCAAATTCCCTTCAAATGTTGCTCCTGAGCAATATATTTTTTCGTAACATTATTAAACTCAGGGTGTTGAGTCAGTAAAAATGCAATGTGATGCTGAGCTAGAGTTTTAATCTTTCTGATAGTCTTGAGCTCAAAAAAAGAAAAGGAGAAATAAGTTTGCATGTTGATGACAGCCAGGGATAGGAAAAGAAGAAACGAATTTCCGCTGTCATTAACTTCAAGGTCAAAATTGCTTGAGAGACTTGCCAATTAGGGAATTTGAGGAAGGTACAAACAAGTTCAGATTTACCACTTTTTGATCTTAGTGTCATAGCTGCGGCAACAAATAATTTCTCAGATGCCAACAAGCTTGGAGAGGGTGGTTTTTGGCTCGGTGTATAAGGTAGCCTAGCCTGCCTTGAAGTCCCTCAAACACATAGCATCACTTCAGTTTACATGTTGAACTATGAGATTGATGAATTTGGATTGCGATTTTCAGGGTCTGCTGCATGATGGAAAGGAAATTGCGGTCAAAAGACTAGCAAAGTATTCTGGACAAGGGATTAATGAGTTCAGAAATGAAGTCGAGCTCATTGCAAAACTTCAGCACAGGAATCTTGTAAGGATATTAGGTTGTTGCATCCAAGGAAGAGAGAAGATGTTGATCTATGAATACTTGCCAAACAAAAGTTTGGACTCTTTTATTTTCAGTATGTCATCATCGATCATTATGTCAAATTGTCCCTATATTGTGGATTTTTCAGTTTTTCTCATTCTATAAAACTTGAAAAATGAATACAAGCCTGCATTGATTTGATGAGATTTATGCTTCTTTGGGTACAGATGAACCAAGAAGGTCACAGTTAGATTGGTCTACTCGTCACAACATTATTTGTGGGATTACTCGAAGGAATTTTTGTATCTTCATCAGGACTCCAGATTACGAATCATCCACAGAGATCTTAAGGCAAGCAATGTTCTACTAGATGCCTCAATGAACCCAAAAAATTTCAGATTTCGGCATGGCTAGAATATTTGGAGCAGACCAAATTGAAGCCAACACAAACCGTGTTGTTGGAACGTAGTAAGTTTATCCTTATATATTTAATGAATTATATTATAAAATAATATAAGATTATTTTTAGAATTTTAACTAATAATTTAAGTTTTTTTTAGATAAATTAGTTTTTGGACATAATATTAGAATTTTAATTATTTTATCTAATTAAATTAATAAAATTAAGAACTTATACAACTTTTAAATGTTAGAAAATAATATAAAATTATTTTTAAAATCCCACCATAATTTTTATTTATATTTTTCTGAATAGCTGACTTTATTTAAGCTCTTCTTTTCCTATGTTATTACAGTGGTTATATGTCACCAGAATATGCAATGCAAGGCTTATTTCAGTTAAATCTGATGTATATAGTTTCGGGGTTTTGCTATTAGAGGTCATCACTGGGAGAAAAAACAGCCATTTTTATGATGAAAGTAACTCTTCGAACTTGGTTGGATATGTAAGTAATAAGATCACATATACATATATTGCCGATTTTAAAATTTCAACTCCAACATAGCATATTGATATGAAATTTCTTTAGGTTTGGGATCTATGGAGAGAAGGCAGGGCCCTGGAAGTAGTGGATACATTGATGGGCGACTCGTATCTTCAAGATCAAGTCTTAAGGTGCATCCAAATTGGTCTTTTATGTGTGCAAGAATCTGCGATGGACCGACCATCAATGTCTGATGTTGTTTTCATGTTGAGTAATGACACAACTCTTCCATCTCCCCAAGCAACCTGCGTTTTGTTACGAAGGAGAGTTACTATAGTGGAGATCCATTAACAAGTGAAGGATCACATTCTATAAATGAAGTGACTATTACCATGCTTGGACCTCGGTAGAGGCTTACATATATCTGACGTGCTACTTTTATTTGTTAATATTAATTTGTATTAATATTATGATAGCTTTTACCATAATATTTTTAAAAATTAGGTTTAAAGTGGAATTCAAGAAAAAATTAATTATAATGTGTGTTAATTAACTAAATATTTGTAAAACTTTAATAAAAAAAAATACAATTTCAATCACACCATATTAATTGTATATACCAAGTGGATCCTAGTAGAAGTATCATGGTTGTGAAATATTATTTATTATATTTCTAAGCATATGGAACCAAGTAGTGTAGTTATTCTTTAATAACCACAATGTAGATAAGGATACCTCACCTCAATAATCTTTCAAATTAAATTTTCTTCATTAAAAATGCTACGCTCTTCACAAATCTACTTATTCAACAATTTAATTTTATCAAAGCTAATGAGATTTTAAATATATTTTATTTTACTTAAATTCCTACAAGATACAAATATACAAAAAAAAACAACTTGATTGTTATCATAATATATATATATATATATATATAATATATATATATATATATATATTAGTAATAAATTCATTTTTGAAAATAATATATTTACAAAGTAGTTATGTTTAGACAAGATCTATTTGCAGTACTAGGTCAGTAATCTGCCAATCGCAATATATTCTTGTGCAAGAACCTGTATGAAGACCAAAAACATTCATTTTCCATGGAGAGAACAAATGAGGTAAGGAGATTAGATAGTAGGTACAAAAAAAATTGAATGAAAAATTATAAAATTGTTATAATTATAAGAAATTTATTTTATATTAAATCATTATTTTTATATATATCCTAGTCAATATTTAATTAAGACTTGGAATTAATTAAAGTTGTTGAGATTAATACATATTATGTTCTTTCTTTTAAATGGTAGTAGTTGCTCTCACATACTATGCTGCCAAACTTAAAACTTGGCTTAGACGGCAGGACTGGTCTGAACCGGTTCCTGACAGCCTGGAAATCTCCTGATGACCCTGCTACTTGTAGGTCTTTGCGGCTCAATCCTAATGGGTCTCCATAGTTGCTCTTGTACGAGGGTCAGATTCCAAGGTGGAGGTCCGGTCACTGCAATGGACTTAGATGGACTGGTGTGCCCATATTGCAGGTTCGCATTAACTTCAACGTCAGCTTTGTGAATAATGATGACGAGTTAACCATAATGTGGGGTGTTCGCAACAGATCAATCTTCTCGCGATTAGTTGTAGACGAGCCTGGATCAGTCCAACGGTTCACATGGCATGAACAAATTGCTAAATGGGATGTATTTTGGTCTGCACCTACTGACCAGTGTGACAATTATGGACGATGTGGAGCTTATGGTAAGTGTGATCCTTATGATGCTTATAACTTTGAGTGTACGTGCCTCCCTGGCTACCAGCCCAAATCAATTAGTGATTGGTACCTCAGAGATGGGTCAGGTGGATGCATCCAGAAGAATCTCACAGGAATGTGCAACAATGGTGAAGGGTTCGTCAAGGTGGAAAACGTGAAGGTACCAGATCCTTCAACTGCCCGTGTGGATAACAATTTGGATCTGAAAGCTTGCATGGAGCAATGCTTGAGGAATTGTTCCTGCACAGCCTACGCAAGTTCAGTTGTGACAAGTAAGAGTGGGTGCTTCTCATGGTATGGCAATTTGCTTGATACAAGATGTTGATCTATGAATACTTGCCAAACAAAAGTTTGGACTCTTTTATTTTCAGTATGTCATCATCGATCATTATGTCAAATTGTCCCTATATTGTGGATTTTTCAGTTTTTCTCATTCTATAGAAGTGGAAAAATGATTACAAGCCTGCATTGATTTGATGAGATTTATGCTTCTTTGGGTACAGATGAACCAAGAAGGTCACAGTTAGATTGGTCTACTCGCCACAACATTATTTGTGGGATTGCTCGAGGAATTTTGTATCTTCATCAGGACTCCAGATTACGAATCATCCACAGAGATCTTAAGGCAAGCAATGTTCTGCTAGATGCCTCAATGAACCCTAAAATTTCAGATTTCGGCATGGCTAGAATATTTGGAGTAGACCAAATTGAAGCCAACACAAACCGTGTTGTTGGAACGTAGTAAGTTTATCCTTATTTAATGAATTATATTAGAAAATAATATAAGATTATTTTTAGAATTTTATCTAATAATCAAGTTTTTTAGATAAATTAATTTTTCGACATAATATTATAATTTTAATTATTTTATCTAATTAAATTAATAAAATTAAGAACTTGTACAAGTTTTAAATGTTAGAAAATAATATAAAATTATTTTTAAAATCTTATAAAATTATTTTTTTTTATATTTTTCTGAACAACTGACTTTATTAAGCTTTTCTTTTCCTATGTTATTGCAGTGGTTATATGTCACCAGAATATGCAATGCAAGGCTTATTTTCAGTAAAATCCGATGTATATAGTTTCGGGGTTTTGCTATTAGAGGTCATCACTAGGAGAAAAAACAGTCATTTTTATGATGAAAGTAACTCTTCGAACTTGGTTGGATATGTAAGTAATAAGATCACATATACATATATTGCCGATTTTAAAATTTCAACTCCAACATAGCATATTGATGTGAAATTTCTTTAGGTTTGGGATCTATGGAGAGAAGGCAGGGCCCTGGAACTAGTGGATACATTGATGGGCGACTCGTATCCTGAAGATCAAGTCTTAAGGTGCATCCAAATTGGTCTTTTATGTGTGCAAGAATCTGCGATGGACCGACCATCAATGTCTGATGTTGTTTTCATGTTGAGTAATGACACAACTCTTCCATCGCCCAAGCAACCTGCGTTTATTATGAAGGAGAGTTACTATAGTGGAGATCCATTAACAAGTGAAGGATCACATTCTATAAATGAAGTGACAATCACCATGCTTGGACCTCGGTAGAGGCTTACATATATCTGACGTTCTACTTTTATTTGTTAATATTAATGTATTGATATTATGATAGCTTTTATGATAATATTTTAAAAAATGTTTAATGTGGAATTCAAAAAATATTAATTATAATGTATGTTAATTAACTAAATATTTGTACAACTTTAATAAAAATAAAATACAATTTTAATCACACCATATTGTTATACCAAGTGGATCCTAGTAGAAGTAGCATGGTAGTGAAATATTATTTATTACATTTCTAAGCATGTGGAACCAAGTAGTGTAGTTATTCTTTAATTAACCGACAATGTAGATAAAGATGACTCAATAGTCTCCCAATTTAAATCATCTTCATCAAGAAAGCTAAGTTTTTCACAAATCTACTCATTTAAATAATTCAATGTTATCAAGGCTAATGCGATCTAAAAATATCTTGTTTTTTTTTACTTAAATTCCTACAAAGTACAAACATAAAAGAAAACAATATGATTGTTATCATATATATTAGTGATATATAAATTCAATTTTTGAAAATTATATATTTACAAAGTAGTTATAAAAGGTTTAGACAAGACCTATTTGCAATACTAGGTCAATAATCATGCCAATTGTAATATATTCTTGCACTGCATAAAGACCAAAAACATTCATTTTCCATGGAGGGACAAGATGAGGTAAGGAGATTAGATAATAGGTACAAAATAACTGCATGGAAAATTATAAAGTTGTTATAATAATGAGAAATTTATTGCATTAAAGCATTATTCCTAAATATCCTAGTCGATATTCTATTAAGACTTGATATTAGTTAGAGTTATTGAGACCAATGTATCTTATGTTCCTTCCTTTATGAAAGGAAGAAGTTGCTCTTATAAACTAAGGTATGAGAGATGTCTATAACTAATATATAGATGCTTGTCACATGACATATACATTGAATTGACTTGTAAGAGAATTTTATATGGGGAGATTACTTATGTCTATAGAAAGGTTCACGTGATAATTATGTAAATGATCATTAGACTTGAGATCACTAATTTATATTATATAGAGAGTGTTATGCTTTGATCCTTACCACACATTATCCTAATCAAAGATAACAAATAGGCAAATATTAGGTATGACATATAGTACTAAATGAAGGTATTTAAGTAATAAAGAGAGGATTCATCACTCTAGGTGAATTAAAAAAATATTACGTATAATCTTAAATAATATTGATTGTGAAACCCTTGGCTAAGATAAAATGAGTTTTGAAAAAAATTTCAGAATTTTACTCAAAAAATTAATGACTATAATGTTGAGAACTAACATGATTTAACAAAGCAGAATAGTTCATGTTATAATATTTAAATCGAAACATTTATGATAAATTAATGAATAATAATTACACTGGAAAAAACTACTCACTAAAAAAGTTAAGTCGAACCACTTATAACTTTTTTTTAACATTTGATGGATCATTATAGGTTACTAAATATTATACTTGATCTTCAAATATTAATCAATTAATTTTTAAATTGATAATAAATTAAATTATATAATTTAATTACTCTTGTTTTATTTTGGTCCGCAACCAGTGTGACAAGTATGGACGATGTGGAGCTTATGGTAAGTATGATCCCTATGATGCTTATAACTTTGAGTGTACGTGCCTCCCTGGCTACCAGCCCAAATCAATTAGTGATTGGTACCTCAGAGATGGGTCAGGTGGATGCATCCAGAAGAATCTCACAGGAATGTGCAACAATGGTGAAGGGTTCGTCAAGGTGGAAAACGTGAAGGTACCAGATCCTTCAACTGCCCGTGTGGATAACAATTTGGATCTGAAAGCTTGCATGGAGCAATGCTTGAGGAATTGTTCCTGCACAGCCTACGCAAGTTCAGTTGTGACAAGTAAGAGTGGGTGTTTCTCATGGTATGGCAATTTGCTTGATACAAGAGTGTTCGCTGAGGGAGGACAGGATTTATATGTCCGTGTGGATGCGTTTGAGTTAGGTACCTTCAAATCTTATTGTCATTATATATCTTCAATATGTCTTAGATAGAGGATTTTCAGAACAAAAAATATAGACATTGAAATAAAAACTACGGGTACAAGTACAACGGAAGTACCAGAGACATTTCTAATATGGCGAAGCCCTCCCCTGCACTCACCTACTATCTTTCTGCAATATGCAAAATTACTGATAATCCTGATGATTTGGTATCAAGCTAATGTGGATTTCTTTCTTTCTCCAGCTCAATATGACAAGAAGTCTAGAGGTTTTCTTTCAAAGAAAGGGATGTTAGCCGGATTGGTGCTCCCTATAGCTGATGGGGTTTTCTTTGTCATTATGTTCTCATTCTGGTTGATAAAAAGGAAGAAGACGGGTAAGAGATATTTTTTCAACTTGGTTACCAATATAAGTGACACCAAATTAGTTGAACTAAAGAATTCCAACTTCAAGTCTATGCATATAGGAGATGATATAGTCTGCAAAATGCAGTGTGTAATCAACATTAGCACTTGTTAGCATAGTTTTAAGACCTGGCCTGGTGGCCGGCTTTGTCCAAGACCCAGGTTCCAGGTTTTGACCGGATCACCAGTTCGGCCTGGTTAATTTTTTTAAAAAAAAATCAAAAGACTTCGTTTTGGTAAGAAAAAACAAAAAAACAAAAGTCAACGGGTTTGCAGCTGGGTCTTGACCGGGTCAACCCGCCGGGTCAGCTAGATCACACCGAGTTTTTTCTTCCTTCTTTTTTTTTTCAACCCGGCCTGGTTCCAGTCCCAGATCGACCCACTGGCCAGGCTGGGTTTCAAAACACTGCTTGTTAGTACTTTTAAAAGCTGATTATTGAGTTCTTTCAACGATAAACACAGCTAAGGGCAGACAACTCAAATTTCCCTTCAATATCCCTACAAGCCTCAATGGCTCTCTATGTGGAAAGGAAGTCGGTGGAAGTAATTTTAAAATTTTAAAATTATTTTGATGATTTTTTTCCCACTGAAAATTAGTAGAATAAGAGCAAAAGTACATTATAGTTCCTGATTTTCTTATAAATTGACAAATCATTCCTTTAACCTAAATTAATCTTTAATTTTTTAATATCTATTTTTTAATCTTTTTGAAAATTAAATTAAAAGCAAATAGAAAAAAATTTAAGTTATGACAATATAATAGAACTTAAAGAATTTCTTCGCAAAATTTGAGATTGAAAGTTATATTAATTTTAGTCATATAAATCATTTGGCATGACTAGACCTGCTTTAGACACGCACAAGTCCTTATAGTCCATAAATATTCTGCTAGGGCTTTTCACAAGATGTAATTTCAACAAATCCACAATCTAATATTCAGAACCTCATGCATCAGAGAGTTTCAGTGCAAGCTCTAGACTAGGATTTTTTTTTTTAAAAGTAATTTTATAATTCTAAAATTGTAAAGAAAAATGGAAGTGGATTGAACATGAGGTCGCAGGTTAAGGATCTTACTTGTTGAGCAAGATGTTTGCTGTTGTTATTTTGCTGAAAGAACTCTCTGGCTTTTAGAACTGAGAATAGAATGAAAAGCTGGGAAGTCTACACTGGAAGGCGTGGTTTTCAAAATAAAATTCTTTTTGTTTCCTTTTGGCCTCCAGTTTGGAAAACAACTTACTTGAAGAGAATATCCAGGCATGTCATCATCTTTTTGTTTCCTTTTGGCCTTTTCAATACTCTGTTACTGAACTTTACCGTTCACCATGGTCCACAAATTCTGCAGACTTCAGCATCCAGTTCACGGCTAACATTCTCATCAAAGGTAATATATTTGTTATTGGAGACCATATCTATATTTCTAAACTAGATATTGTCTATTTTACCGTCTTGGTTAGTGGGGAGATCTATTTAATATTGGAATTTAATTACTTTTACTGGACATGCGCAGGCTGAAGCATTCTGTTATCCCAAACCAGAGGCCACATGCTTAAAATAGCTTTGCTTAAGTGCTTGCATATGTTCCAAATATGGTTTCTGGTGCCTAAAGTTTTCACTAGTTTTTGTGTTGTTATTTACCAGGCTAGGGCATTGCCTGCTCCATCAAGTGAACCATCAACTCCTGCTTCGATTGGATCTCAAGAGGTTTGTTTACTTTTGAAAAATCTGTTGCTGTGGCCAAAATAAATTTCTGCGAGCATCAAAGAGAGATTGTCGACAATTTTTCATATATATTGCGACTTACCCTGTTTTCCAGTCCATGAATAATCTAATATAGCCATCTTACAAGTTTAAAGAATTTCTTTATGACTTTTATTCCATGCTAATAGCTTGATTGCTGTTCCCTTTTTAGTTTTGTTTTTTACAGCATAAGATAACTTCTCTGTCAGGAACTCTTCCCAGCACTTTTAAGAATATAATTACCTCAATTTCCTTTCCTTGATTTTTCCCTTTCCCAGGTTCAAAGGCCCCCTCGTAATGCTGCATCACCCTCAAGCAGCAGGTTCAGCTTGAATTTCAATTTGCAGTTTACATCCTTTTTATTTATTTATATAATTTCTTGACATCTAACTTTTTCAACGAAAACATTTCCAGAGAAGTAACGGGATTTCAGGAGTGGTTGAGCTTGCTAGCGGCCTCAGGATTTCTCAAGGTATCCATACAGAAGAAGAAACAAGTAATAGAACGAGTTGGTTGAAACCTGCATTTCTTGTGAGAAACACGTAGCGCAACAAACAGTGCAGTGCAGCAAATATTGGTCGATCCACAATATCATGGCACCATGATTGTATCTTTTGTTGTTTTTTTTTTAATTGTATTTCGACTTAATTGTATTAATGCAAGTTTGACTAAATTTTTGTAATATAAATATTATTTGTATTTCATTTTTTATTAGTTATACAATATATTTTTCATATTAATTTATGTTGGTTATATATATTCTACCACTTTTTTAAAATATTCATAAATAATTAATTAAACAAATTAAAAGTCATTTTAATAAATAAATAAACATTAATTTAATAAAAATAATATATTCAGCAATAGATTATCCGTTGTTGATTCCCAAAATTAGCAACGGAATATCCGTTGCTGGTTGTTAGCATCGGATTATTCGTTGCTGCGAAATTAGCAACGGATTTATCTGTTGCTAAAAAATCAACAACGACAAATTTGTATCCGATATTTGCCGTTGCTGATTCCGTTGCTAAATTATTTTAGCAACGGATTTTAGTATCATTTGCAACGAATTAGTCCGTTGCTAGTTACTATTTTTTTTAGTAATGGGTAAGGTGTTCTTTGGATACCGTTCCTACATTGTCGGTCATGGACCCAAGATTCAGGTGACGGACCCGGGATTTAGGTGGTGACAATTTCTCTTTGTGTTGATGCAGTTATACGTTTGAATTTGAAACTGAAATCTGGCCCTGTCGCGAGCTTTTTTGGCTTTGTTGATTTCTTTGGGTTAAAGATCAGGCTCTTTTAGGCTTTGTTCAAAATCATCTAGTCCAAATTTATTAGTGGATGTAAATATTGGATTTACTAGGAATTCTCCCGCACCAGACCAACTTTGGCAGAATGTGATTAGCTTAAGTTGTGTATTAACTTGTGAGTTAAACATGGAATGTAATTTCAGGGCAAGCTAGGCAATGGACAGGAAATTGCAGTTAAGAGATTATCTAAAACTTCAGGGCAAGGGATGAAGGAGTTTATGAATGAAGTAAGGTTGATATCTAAACTCCAGCACAGAAATCTTGTCAAGCTTTTTGGTTGTTGCATTCATGAAGAGGAAAAGATGCTGATTTATGAGTATTTACCAAACAAAAGCTTGGATTTTTTCGTCTTTGGTATGGCTCTCTTCATCCATTTTTGTGTCTCTGTTCAAAGGGAAGAGTCCCCTGATTATGCAGCTTCACTTTGATCAAATCAAAACAAATGATTTCTGGACAAACCTTTAATGTTTAAGTGCAGACGAGACAAAAAGGGGTGCTATTGGATTGGAGAAAGCGTTTTGAAATTGTTTCCGGGATTGCTCGAGGGGTTTTATACCTTCATCAAGATTCAAGACTAAAAATCATCCACAGGGATCTCAAAGCCAGCAATATTCTACTAGATGCTGCAATGAACCCAAAAATTTCAGATTTCGGTATGGCTTGAATGATTATGGAAGACCAAGTCCAAGGAAAAACCACTCGTGTGGTCGGAACATAGTAAGTCACCTGATTCTTTCCTCTCTCCAGTGATCCATCATGATCAAATACCAACAAGCTTCATCTTTTATGATTGTAGCGGCTACATGTCACCTGAGTACGCAATTCACGGACAGTATTCGATAAAGTCAGATGTCTTCAGCTATGGTGTCTTAACACTGGAGATCATAAGTGGCAGGAAAAATAGCGGCTACGGTGAGAAAGAACCCTGGCTGAATCTTATCGGACATGTAAGTGGATCGATAAATTTCTTGATAATATCTTAGGTGATTGTCTTCCTCTTAGATTCTTTTCTCGATTATCTTCTTACTTGTTTCAGGTATGGGACTTATGGAGAGAAGAAAAGGCATTAGACATAGTTGATCCAATGCTGGAACAGTCATGCCCTCCTCATGAAGTTCTGAGATGCATTCAGATTGGGTTACTGTGTTTGCAAGAATTTCCAGATGATCGACCTACAATGTTAGAAGTTGTGTTCATGTTAGGTAATGAGATAACTCTTCCTTCTCCTACGAAGCCAGCATTTGTTTTACGAACACGCAGTGGACAAGACTTGCCAGCAATGTCTAGAAGAGCAGCTTGTTCAGTAAATGAAGTTACAGTTACTATGGTGGCAGCTCGCTGAAATCCCACTCTCTTGTAATAAATTTTCTGTAACAGGCATTACATAGAAGAAAAAAAATGTTGTCCTGACAATCTAGTTTTCAGAGAGCATTTTTTCAGGTTACCTCACCTGCTAAAATGATTTTCTACTTAGGATAGAAAACTAAATAATTCCATTTATTAAATTTATTAGCAACTAGTACTCCCACAATAAAATAAACTCCATTGAAATGCTTAAGGGGCTGTCCACTCATTATTGCAAACTAGTTTCATGAGCATTTCTTTACAACTCTTAATACAAAAGCAGTGAAGAGTGTCACCCAAGCACCACCGTCACTTTCGGCGCTTGGCTTCATGCGCCGTCATCGATTGAAGAGCAAAAATTGGTGGATCTGAAGCCACTCTTTACCCTCTTCGTTTCCCTGCCGGCGGTGAGTATCACCGCTACCAGCAAGACAAAGAAATCAACACTAGACAATAGTTTTTATTTATTTTTATTTTTTTAGATCTACCTCTCTCTCTCTCTCTCTCTCTCTCTCTCTCTCTCTCTCTCTCTCTCTCTCTCTACTGTAATTTCTTCTTCGCTCTTCTGATTGTTAATGTGGTGTTGTTGTGGATCTGCCGTGAAGAGTAACTTGTGTTGTGGTTTAGAAGAAGGCATTGGGAGACTACGATGGGAGAAACTGAGAGAGAGAGGGGTTCTGGTTTGGCTTCCTGAAGATGATGAGGGGGTGCTGTTCATGGGTTTTCGAAGAAAGGTGAAGAAGAAGCTGTTGCTGGTGGTTTAATATCACTGGTTTTGTTATGGTGGAGATGGTTGAGTCTGAGAAGGGAAATGGTGGAGGCTGGATTGTAGTGGGGTTAACACTGCTGAAAAGTTATGCATAGTGTCGGGGAAATGAAAATATGGTTTATTTTTTATTTGAAAAGGAGAAATTTTCTATGTGTTTTGATTTATTTTTTTATCTGCTTCCTACGCTGAATATTTTTTTATCTGCCCCTGGAAATCTTTGATCTGCCTCCCCTCTTTTTTTTTTTTTTTGGTTTTTTTCCTGTGAGGAATGTACTTATAGTAAAGAGTTTTAAACAAATATAATTTTAAAAAAATTATTTAAAATTTAAAATTAAGAGAACTCAAAATATTTTAATGATTTTTTTTTTCAACTGAAAATTAGGGGAAAAAGAGCAAAATGCATATTATAGCTCCTGATTTTTCTTATAAGTCGACAAATCATATTTTTAATTGAAATTAATCTTTAATTTTTTAATATCTATATTTTAGCCTTTTTGAAAATTAAATTAAAATAAAATATTTTGAAAATTTAAGTTATATTAATTTTATAATAGAACTTGTAGAATTTGAGCAGGACAATTAGATTGAAAGTTATATTAATTTTAGTCATATAAATCATCTGGCATGACTAGACCTGTTTTAGGCTCGCACAAGTCCTTATAGTCCATAAATATTATGCTGGGCTTTTCACATGATGTAATTTCAACAAATCCACAACTAGTATTCAGAACCTCATGCATCAGAGAGTTTCAGTGCAAGCTCTAGACTACACCGCTGATCTCTCAATGATCAAGAAGCTTCATTCTCCGTTGAATCTCAATCTCTTGGATATTATCCATTTAACTTTCATTTAAAAATATTTGCCTTAAAATGACGCTTACTAGTCAATTGAATTTTATTTTTTTTGTGATACTGAACTTTTGAGCCCGGAAATTAAGGCGCTTACTTAGTCAATTGAAAATGACAATACAAAATAAAAATCCCGACTCTACTAGAGGTGGTTACTAATTCCCCAAACAATAAGCTGATCACTAGCCATCAACATGCATCCCTGTAAAATATTTCTCATTTCATTGCTTGAATGCCTTCTTCTCCAAATTTTCCTGTCCACAGACAATGTTAAGTTTCAGAGGAGGAAACTTCCCTTCGGGATAATCCTATCAATGATACCTCTGGAGTGCTCAGAGTCAATGGTCAAGATAACCTCCTCCTCTACGGCAAAAACACCAAATTAATTCGTCCCGTCTGGTTCACACATGCTTCAGTCTCATATATTAAGTAAGAAATAGTTTATAAAACAAAGTTATTAAATTTAGTGGAGTCCATGACTCGGTTCACGGGTTAAGCCGCGAAGCCCAACTCAATTCAATATGTCGGTGTCTCAAAAAATATTTTATAAAATGTCATCTTGAAATTTATTTTAAAGTCAAACCATGTTTTTACATGTTATTTGAGTTGCTTTTGAATACGTAAAGTCGATTAGGACATATTGAGGCAACTTCCACACAATTTAATTTGAAACCCCAGCTAAAAGAAAAGTCGAATTGAAAGGTTTCATTGTTGACTCACTAAAGTGGATTTAATAATATTGCTAGAAATTTTCATGAGGCTTGAATATATTTTTTACATTAAAAAAAATTGATCCAATCAAGCTCAACTAAACATTCCTAACTATTAAAATGAATCTCTTCATCATTTAAAGTCAAAGTAGACAAATATGCCTCAATAGTCTCCCAATTTAAATCCTCTTTATCAAGAAAGCTAAGTTCTTCACAAATTTACTCATTCAATAATTCAATATTATCAAGGCTAATGAGATATAAAGCATCTTTTTTTTCTTCTTAAATTCCTACAAAATACAAACATAAAAGAAAACAACATGACTGTTATAATATATATTATTGATAAATTCAATTTTTTAAAATAATATATTTACAAAGAAGGTATAAAAGGTTTAGACAAGATCTATTTGCAATACTAGGTCGGGAATCCTGCCATCATAACATATTCTTGTGCAAGAACCTGTTTGAAGACCAAAAATATTCATTTTTCATAGAGGGACAAGATGAGAATAAGAGATTAGATAGTAGGTACAAAATGCTACTACGTGAAAAATTATAAAATTATTATAATTATGAAAAACCTATTGTATCAAAACATTATTTCTAAATATTACTAGTCAATGTTCTATTAAGACTAGACATTAATTATAGTTATTGAGGCCAATGCATATTATATTCTTTCCTTTATGAAATGAAATAGTTGCTCTCATAAACTGATGTATTAAGATACCTAGAACTAATATGCAGGTGCTCGTCAAATAACATGTACACTGAACAAACTTGTATGAGATTTCTATATGGGGAGATCACTTATGTCTATGGAAAAGCTCACATGATAATTGTGTAAGTGATTTTTAAATTTGAGATAACTAATTTATATTATATAGAGAGTGTTATGTTTTGATCTTGACCATATTTTGTCCTAATCAAGGATAATAAATAAGCAAATATTGGATATAACATAAACTATATAAAAGTATTTAAGTAATAAAGAGATGATTCATTACTCTAGGTGAATTTGAAAAAATATTACATATATTCTTAAATAGTATTAATTGTGAAACCATTGGCCTAGGTGGAATGAGTTTTGAAAAAAATTTCAAAATCTTACCCAAAGAATTAATGACTATAATGTTGAGAACTAACATGATTTAACAAAGTAAAATATCCCATGTTACAATGTCTAAATCGATACATTCATGATAAATGAATAATAATTACATTGAAAAACTGGTCATTGAAAGGTTAAGTCAAACCACTTATAATTTTTTTAATATTTGGTGTATTATGATAAATTGTTAGAAATCATACTTGATCTTTAAATATAAGTAAATCAATTTTTGAATTAAGAATAAATTAAATTGTTTAAGTTATTTAATCTTATTTTATTTAGGATTATTATTTATATTTTTGGCCAACTTATTAGGAAACCTAATGGTTACACACATAAAAAGCATTAGTAAAAAATTAAAAGGGGATAATTAATCAAATATGACTTAATTGTAAATAAATTTTAAAGATAGAGCTAGAATGTAATTGATATAAGGGATTACAATTCTAGACCTATAAACAATCAAGTAAGGAATTAATTTAATAAATTTCTAAAACTAACCGAAAATAATATATGTGATATTATTTAAAGGATAAATTTATATTTTTCCATTTATAGTGTTTTCAGGTTTCCATATAATAAGAAAGTTATGTCTCTTATTTTTTATGAGTAGAGTGGAGTACAAAAACATTCAAATACAAAAATAAAAGAGTTAACACTCAAACGTATAGGAATCTCTCTCTTAAAATGGTTTTAGAATATTTCTCACTCGTGGTTCGTGTGGAATAATGTTACAGACTAGACAATTGGACGGCTTGTGATTTGTGATTTTAAGAAAATTTTTCAAAATAAAAAAGAATATTTGATCTTTAGGTAATCTTCGTATAAAACCTGAAAAACACTATATTTATCTAACAAAAACTTTGGAACTATCGAAAAATCTTAAATTTATCATTTACGCTGCGTGTATGTGTTTTGAGAAACCCAACACATTCACCATTTACTTGTTGTCTTTGCATGTCATTGTGTCATACATATTTGAAATAGTTATAGCAAGGAATTGAAAACTATTTGGGAATGTATAGAAGCCAACTAGGGTGCTATATGTGTTCGGATTGTCTTACATCGAAATTTTTTCCAAGAATCAATAACATTTTTGTATCTCACTAGTGATTTAACAAACTAAAAATCGACAAGATTTTTCTTTTAATACGCAATCAGCTCACAAGAGTTGTGCAAACTTGGGACCAAAAAAATTCTCACCAGAAAAAAGCAACTAGCAAGATAGATATCTTTTTGTCATAAAACCAAAATTAACTTATATTTTCTCTTTTGCTTGATCCATTGCTTTATATATTAAACTCATAGCTGGTTTCTCATCTGAATCAACTAATTTAAGAACTTTAATTAGAGGATATGTTGCTTTAATACATATAATGACATCATGCTAGAACCTACTATCCAAAACACAATTTTAAATTCGTTTTCCTTTTTCTATTCTTGAAAACCTACATGACCTTCACTATTTAGAAGTAAACATAGGCATTAGCTGTATTTTATAATCATTCAAACATCCTAGAATCAAATATGCAGTAGCAAATCAAACCCTATCCTTTTGTAAAGTGCCTTAGGATGAAAATAAGTATAGTACTTGAATAAATATATGAGGTGACTCTCATTCCCTTAGCAATAGTTACTTAATGAACCTCTAGCTTCTTCTTAAAATTTTTCAATGTCAAGTCAATACAAGGAGCAGCACTTGGTGTCCAAAACAACTTCTTTATTTTTTGCATCAATAATTGTCTTGTTGCCTTATAATTTGCAGCGTTATTGGTCATTACTTACACAACATTTTCCTCCCTAACCCTGTCCACAATGGCATCCAACATCTTAAATACCTTATCAGCAATCTTGGACATATTAGAAGTATCCATTGATGATATAAAAAAAAAAATTGTCCCTTTAGGATTATTAGCTAAAATGTTACAAATACAACATCTTTTTCTTATCTATCTATATCTATAGACATTATTCAACAACCTTTTTTTTTTTCATTATAGCTTGTACTCCTCAAGCAAGTTTATTGTTTGATCAACTTCTTGCTTCAAATACTTCTCTCTAATATCATGATAAGATGGAGGCTTCAAACCTGGCCCATGCTTTGTAACCAATTCAAGTAACTTAAAAAACTCATGGTTTTTTACACAATTAAATGGAATTGCACTAGTGTAGAAAAATCTTGTGACATGCTTCTTCTCTAATATCCTTTTTCAGCAATTGATTCAAGGTTGTTTGTGTACTTCCACTCCTACTCCCACTCCTACTCCCACTAGCTAATCTCTTTCATTTGTCCTTTAAGCTAATTTCTTTCATTTCATCATCATCATCTTTTCCAATATATCAACGAACCTTTCTTTTATTTTCAGTTGCTTCTAGATTTTTCACTAAAACACCCAAATTCATATGCTTAACATTTTATGGTACTTGTTGGCATAACTCAACATCCTTACGAGTGCAAGCTAAATGATGTTTTAAACGAAAAATACCTCAACTGATAATTTTTTTATAATGCTCTTGCACTGAACTTTTCTAGAATTTTTATTAATATCTATATCATATTGTCATCCCACATCAAACTTATTACCGGAAGTATTTTTTCTAGATGTCATATGTTTAACAATTCAAGAATCAACTAAAATCAGCTCTCTAATCAATCCAAACATTATATAATTCTAATTAGATTTTAGTTAAAAAAGGACCATAATACATATAATCCAGAAGCATGCATAAGGAACTCACAAAACTAAAGCAATAAAATGATAAGATTATATAATAGATAAGAGCGCATATAATCAAGAAGAAAGAAAGTAAAACATGCATCCATACTGTGTTGTAAAAGTGCTGGTTTTGTTCATTAGAAAGGCCATAAAATTACTTGAAAATGAAAACAGTTGGTAAATTCAAAATTCATGACTCCTTTGATTTTGTTCTATTTTAATTTCTATTAACCAATGGCAGATTGCATATTGTAGTGATGGTTTGTTTAAAATTTGGAACATTGGAAAGACTTTAAGAAACAGAGGCTAGGATGTTAGGTTTTTTGATTTTGTGATGCAGTTACTGTATTTTATATATATAACTGGGTTTAAAATCGTGATTTTACATGATTTCAAAGATTTAATATGATTTTATCACTTTTAAAATTTTAAAATTGATTTGATATAATAAATATATTGACTTATAAAATTATATAATTTTATAAGTCAACTCGTAGTATCGTTATGGCCTTTCAAGTGGTCATTTAATACACGGCTGGCTCGCCTGAGCAACCCTAATAATCGGTCAAGAAAAATTCTATGAAGCGTTAGTAGTTGGCTTTTTGGCTCCAATCATTAAAACCCCAACTGCACTACCAAGTCATTTACTCATAGAAACAAATTATGAATCCTATAGAAAGGTTTTTGAGTATATTGTTTGTCTTCCTTGTTTTTCCTTCTTGCTTATCTATTGACATCATAGCTCCAAACCAGTCAATCAAAGATGGAGATGTTCTGGTCTCTAATGGACAAAGCTATGAACTCGGGTTCTTTAGCTCAGGCATCAATCCTACTCGTCGTTATGTGGGAATTTGGTACCGTAGTACTAAGGTTTCAGAACAAACTGTTGTATGGGTGGCAAATAGAGATAATCCTATCAATGGTACCTCCGGAGTCCTAGCTATCAACAAACAAGGTAACCTTGTAATTTATGAAAATAACCCAAGTAGTGTTCCTGTTTGGTCTTCAAATGTTCCAGCCTCAATATCAATGACAAATTGCACGGCTCAGCTCCTGGATTCAGGAAACTTGGTCTTAGTTCAACAGGATAGCAAAGGGATGATCTTGTGGCAGAGTTTTGATCATGGTACAGATACTCTGCTTCCTGGTATGAAGCTTGGGCTGGACCTGAAAATCGGTTTGAACCGGTCTCTGTCATCTTGGAAATCCAAAGATGACCTGGGAACCGGAACCATTGTCCTTGGTATTGATCCAAGTGGGTTTCCCCAGTTGTTCCTATACAAGAGTCAAACCCGAAGGTGGCGTAGCGGACCATGGACTGGACTAAGATGGAGCGGAATACCCCAAATGGCCTATACCTCCATCTTCGATTTTACTTTCGTTAGCAGTGTTGATGAGGTATCTTTTTCCTATAGTCTCAAGAATCCCTCCATCATTTCAAGACTAGTGGTGAACGAATCAGGAGTAGCGCAGCGGCTGATATGGAACGATCGCGATCACCAATGGTTCGAAATTTGGTCCTACCCAAAAGAAACATGTGACACCTATGGCCAATGCGGTCCAAATAGTAACTGTGACCCATATCAAACAAATAATTTCATGTGCAAATGTCTACCCGGATTCGAACCCAAGTCACCCCAAGAATGGTACCTGAGAGACGGGTCAGGAGGTTGTGTCAGGAAACCTAACGTGTCCACCTGTCGCAGCGGAGAAGGGTTCATCAAGTTAGCTCGAGTGAAGGTGCCGGATACTTCAATGGCGAGTGCGAACATGAGTTTGATATTGAAAGAATGTGAGCAAGAGTGCTTGAGGAATTGTTCTTGTACAGCTTATGCTAGTGCTGACGAAAGAGGGCTTGGATGCTTGAAATGGTATGGTAATCTGGTTGATACAAGAACGTTTTCAGATGTGGGGCAAGAGATTTACATCCGTGTGGATAGAGCTGAATTAGGTACATGTCCATGTCCAATTCTACTGTCTATGTTTTTTTAGTTTTATTGAATTATGTGTATTTTTATTATTGTTTGATAAAAAAAGTTAGTTTAAAAAAATAAAGTTGTTAAAGTAATTAGATTTATAATTCATGTTTCAAGATTAAATATCTTCGATTACATCTATATTTTAATTTTTTAATTTAATCTTTGATTAAATATTATTTAATATTTTTCTTAGTTTTGAAATAAAATAATAATATTTTTTTAATATTAGAATTTTTTTTTTGTAACCCTAAAAAAGTCTCTCTTTTTTTTTTATCTTATTCAATTACTTTCAAATACATATTTTTTTTTATTATCGTTTGATAAAATAAAAAAATTAATTTTAAAAAATAAAATTATTAAACATGGTCAAGTTCATGGACTCTAATATAAGATCAATATCTTTATCTACTTCTATGTTTTAATTTTTCAGTTTAATTTTTAATTTTCAATAATGATTTGTTTATTTTTTCTGTGTATTATCGTAAATCATTCTTAATTTATTTAATTAAATATATATGTGCATTAGTTTTTTAATTTACAATTAAAAAAATAATATCATAAATATGTTTCAAACGTCTATATATTCGTGGTTTTGCATATAAAAAATAATCTGACCATGGCAAAGCAAGTCAAGTGGCTAGTTTCCCACTAATTGTACTTGTCTTCAAGATCCAAGCACTGCATCGGCGACCATGTTTATCATAATTTCTTGTCTTGTATAGTATAGTCCAGTCTCATCTACTCAGACAAACTTAAAAATTAAATTTAGTTTACTTAAGTCTCAAGCTCGTATGATCCTACGAAGGAGATAGAAACAACAAATTATCATAGTTAATAAAGTTTTTGGGGCAAGCAAATTAGGTGATGAAAAATTATTCAATACTTGTAGTTTACTCTTTGTTTTTAAATTTCTCACATTTATATGGTATTCAATTATATGAAAAAAAAAAATAGAATAGAGAGTAATTAAATATAAATTTATAGTACTGAATAATTCCAAATCAACAGCTTGAAAGATTTAATTTTCAACTCTTATCACTAAACATTTCTTATATTTTCAATTTCAGCTAAATATGAAAAGTCAGGACCTCTTGCCAATAAAGGAATTAAAGCAATCCTGATAGTGTCTGTTGTTGTGACATTGTTTCTGATCATCTTCCTTGTGTGTTGGTTTGTAAAGAAAAGGAGAAAAGGTAAGCAAATTCCCTTTAAATGTTGCTCTTGAGCAATATATTTTTTGTAACATTATTAAACTCAGGGTGTTGAGTGAGTAAAAATGCAATGTGATGCTGAGCTAGAGATTCAATATTTATGATATTCTTGAGCTAAAAAAAAAATATACCTTGAGTTCTAATTTTTACTAGTTAGAAATAAGTTTGCATGTTGATGACAGCCAGGGACAGGAAAAGAAGAAACGAATTTCCGCTATCATTAACTTCAAGGTCACATTGCTCGAGAGAGTTACCAATTAAGGAATTTGAGGAAGGTACAACAAGTTCAGATTTACCACTTTTTGATCTTAGTGTCATAGCTACGGCAACAAATAATTTCTCAGATGCCAACAAGCTTGGAGAGGGTGGTTTTGGCTCCGTGTATAAGGTAGCCTAGCCTGCCTTGAAGTCCCTCAAACACATAGCATCACTTCAGTTTACATGTTGAACTATGAGATTGATGAATTTGGATTGCGATTTTCAGGGTCTGCTGCATGATGGAAAGGAAATTGCGGTCAAAAGACTAGCAAAGTATTCTGGACAAGGGATTAATGAGTTCAGAAATGAAGTCGAGCTCATTGCAAAACTTCAGCACAGGAATCTTGTGAGGATATTAGGTTGTTGCATCCAAGGAAGAGAGAAGATGTTGATCTATGAATACTTGCCAAACAAAAGTTTGGACTCTTTTATTTTCAGTATGTCATTATCATTCTGTCAAATTGTCCCTATATTGTGGATTTTTCAGTTTTTCTCATTCTATAGAAGTTGAAAAATGATTACAAGCCTGCATTGATTTGATGAGATTTATGCTTCTTTGGGTACAGATGAACCAAGAAGGTCACAGTTAGATTGGTCTACTCGCCACAACATTATTTGTGGGATTGCTCGAGGAATTTTGTATCTTCATCAGGACTCCAGATTACGAATCATCCACAGAGATCTTAAGGCAAGCAATGTTCTACTAGATGCCTCAATGAACCCTAAAATTTCAGATTTCGGCATGGCTAGAATATTTGGAGTAGACCAAATTGAAGCCAACACAAACCGTGTTGTTGGAACGTAGTAAGTTTATCCTTATTTAATGAGTTATATTGGAGAGTAATGTAAGCTTATTTTTAGAATTTTATTTAATAATTTAAGTTTTTGAGATAAAATAATTTTTTGAGATAATATCATAAGTTTAATTATTTATATAAATAAAATTAAGAATTTATACAAGTTTCAAATCATGTCAGAAAATAATATAAAATTATTTTTAAAATCTCACAATAATTTTTATTTATATTTTTCTGAACAGCTGATTTTTTAAGCTCTTCTTTTCCTATGTTATTGCAGTGGTTATATGTCACCAGAATATGCAATGCAAGGCCTATTTTCAGTAAAATCTGATGTATATAGTTTCGGGGTTTTGCTATTAGAGGTCATCACTGGGAGAAAAAACAATCATTTTTATAATGAAAGTAACTCTTCGAACTTGGTTGGATATGTAAGTAATAAGATCACATGTACGTATATTCCCGATTTTAAAATTTCAACTGCAACTTACATATTAATTAATGTGGAATTTCTTTAGGTTTGGGATCTATGGAGAGAAGGCAGGGCCCTGGAACTAGTTGATACATTGATGGGCGACTCGTATCATGAAGATCAAGTCTTAAGGTGCATCCATATTGGTCTTTTATGTGTGCAAGAATCTGCGATGGACCGACCATCAATGTCTAATGTTGTTTTCATGTTGAGTAATGACACAACTCTTCCATCTCCCAAGCAACCTGCGTTTATTATGAAGGAGAGTTACCATAGTGGAGATCCATCAACAAGTGAAGGATCGCATTCTATAAATGGAATGACTATCACCATGCTTGGACCTCGGTAGAGGCTTACATATATCAGACGTGATGCATTCATATGCTAACGTTTCTTTGATATTGTAATAGTTTTTATGATTATGGTTTAAAAAAGTAGGTTTAAAGTGGAATTCAATAAAAATTATAGTATATATTGATTAGCCAAATATTTTTAAAACTATAATTAAAGCAAGATACAACTTTAATAACAGCATATTGTTATGCCAAGTGGATCCCAGTAGAGGTATCCTGGTAGTGAAATATTATTTATTACATTTCTAAGCATGTGGAACAAAATAGTGTAACAACAGTTATTATAGAATTTACATATATAGAAAATATTATAGGCATACTTTTATGATGTAATCTCCACCATTACTATTGTATATTGCCCTACACATATATATAAAAAAGGTTGGCTAACCAATAGGTTAAGCCTCTTAATTATTCTTAACCTAGTATTAGAGCCTTCTGCCGTCAGAACTCTTTTCTCCCTCTCCCTCTTACAGACAGCCTTCTCTCTTCCTCTCCTAAATGAATTCTGTTGCTGCTGCCATCAACTTCTCCCTCACCACAGATGGGGCAGCCCAGCCGGCCAACCATCTACACGCTGCTGCCAATGGTGTCCTTCCTCCACAATAGCAGCCTCCACTTGCAAAGCATGTCAATGACTCCTTCTCGCAAGTTTCTATTGTTCCTCTGCATGTTATGGGAACACAAACTCCAACTATTATTGCTCTATCAAACACCCACCAAGTTGTTTCATTGAAACTTGCAAACACAAATTATCTCTATAGGTGAATGCAAATGAAGCTCGATCTCCTTGGTTAAGGTGTTTTTCACTTCTTTGACGGCTTTGTGTCGTGTCCTCCGTCTCATGTTTATGATAGTTATGTTGGTTCTTCCTCTATAATTAGCCCTTCTTTTCTTCATTAGAAGCAACAAGATCAACTTATTTTGAGTGCATTACTCTCCTCTCTCTTCGTGGATGTGTTGTATCTCGTGGTAGATTGTCATACCTTGCAATTTGTTTAGCACACTCTTGAGAAAGCTCTTATGTTTCCGTCTAATTCTCGTATTATACAACTCATGGTTCCTTCCAAGATCTTCGGCAAGGTGACTTATTGGTAAGTATATACATGCAACAAGCCGAATCATTATTTGACGAATTGGCTGCTACTGGTCGATCCATATCCCTTGAAGACTTTAATATATATATGTTTCGTGGCCTTCATGGTGAGTTCAAAGACTTGGTAATGAGTCTTATAACCAAGGTAGAACCACTTTCATATACTGATTTTTATAGCCACCTTCTTACCCATGAATTTTTGCACAAGAACACTCTTTAGTTTATGGACGCCACTCCTTTCTATTGTCTTTATCTATGTTGCCGCAGCCACCACTACTGTCAACACCGCAGCCCTCTGCTCATCTTGCTATGTCTTATCACAACTTAAAATTCAATCGTAACAAGGATTGTTCTCGTGACAACTG
Organism: Populus alba; assembly: GCF_005239225.2. Taxonomy (NCBI): domain Eukaryota; kingdom Viridiplantae; phylum Streptophyta; class Magnoliopsida; order Malpighiales; family Salicaceae; genus Populus; species Populus alba. The sequence goes on from NC_133287.1 coordinate 2,357,464, forward strand.
GCATCCCAACAACAAGAGCTACACTCACCAAAATAGGGGCCAATCTGCTTCAGAATAGAGGCCAAACAATTGGCAGCGGAACAAGTGCAACACATGGGCTGGCCAGTGGTTTGGACAGCAGCATATTCGCTTATGGGTAGCAACTCTTTTATGCTTCAACGCCTCATATAGCTATTAAGCTTAGAATTTAAGCTTCGCGACTTGGGTACTGTTCATTTAATTTTTGGGTATTGTGGTTAAGCCTACTGGTATACACCTAACATCCTCACTCGAGCTGGTATGTTATATTGCAAACCTGTTGATAATCCTATCTCTATATCCAAAGCTATCATACTACCAAACCCTTCATTTTCTGATGCTATAAGTTTTCATCAAATTGTGGTGCTCTTCAATATCTCACTTTTACGAGATCATATATTTGTTTTGTTGTTATTAGAGTCTGTCAGTTTATGCATACTGTTGTTACTCATTTTTGGACCTCACGTGCTGGAGACAGTGTATACCTCTTTTGAACTGAGTGTAGGAGTTTAGCTTATGTTTGCTGGAAGATTGACAAAAGCAGAGAAAGAAATATTTTTTTGAAACCCTATTTAAGTTGTTTTATGCTCTTTTTATCCTTCCCCTTTGTTGCCAAAATCGTCAGGTTTTCTTAGATTGATCATGATTCTTCATAATGCTAAATTCGTTCCTTCTTTATCTGGTCTTTAAGGTTGGATAAATCCCTCAGAATTTGTATTAAAAAAAATTGAATTTGTTGTTGTCGTAATTTTTTGTTCCAACTTAGGCTCTGATTCTGACTTGGTTTCATACGATATTTGACCATCCTAGCTATATTCTATCACTCATGCCATGTTGAAAATTTGACCTATACCTTTATTGGGTCCTAGGGATCATTGTTCTTAAGGAAGACTCTCAGTCAGATTTGGATGCTCGGCATTGTCAGATTAAGAACCTTTTTGACCAACTAGATTACTACCAGATTATGTTCTCTAAAATGATTTTATCTCACTTTAGCTCCTCATCAAAGTTGTAGTCTTGGACATGTAGATAAATTTGGGCTTTTGAATTGCTTTATTTCAATATCAGAAGCTCAAGATATTCTCGTTTGAATATCTAATGTGAAGTAGAGATTTCTGTCGTGAGAAGGATCATGACCCGATTTTTGCACTAAAAACTCTATTTCCATCACAAATTTTATGATTTTTATTCTTAGGTTATACTCTCAGTCATATCGGGATGCTCGACATTGTCAGTTTCTAAATTAGATCAAGAGACATTTTTTGACCAACCTGATTACTACCAGATTTTGTTCTCTAAAATGATTTTATCTCACTTTGAATCCTTCATCAAAGTTGTAGTCCTGGATGTGTAGATAAATTTGAGATTTTGAATCACTTGATTTCAATATCAAAAGCTTAATATATTCCCATTTGAATATCTAGTATGAAAGTAGGGATTCTTGCCACGATAAGGATTTTTTTTCTCAAATTTGCAGGGACACAATTGCAAGGTGCTTAAAGTTTGAAGACTAATTGCAAGCCAATTTAAAGCCCTTTTTTGGACCAAAGACCAAATGGAAAAGGTGCTAAAATAAGAAAGATGGTTGAAGATAAAAATTAGAAGGAATTTTTCTGAAAGAAGAAATTGAAGAAACCATGTTTTTACCTACACAGCTAGCCCGTTTTTTTTTTTTTTCTTTCCTTTTTATCTGCAATTTCCTGTTTGGTTTTCATGTTTCTCTCACTTGAATGGAGAGCTTCAGAGCATGTTTTTATTGCCTTATTTCAAAGGGAGTAGCTAGCTCTATGGAAGGAAAGAAAGGAGTCGCACCATCCTCTAACTTGGAAAGAAATCATTACTGATCACATAATCAGAATCAAATATTCTGGTTTTCTATTTCTGCTCACCTGAGATTACACCCTAGAGTTAATGTAATATATCTTTCCTAAATAAGAGCTGTGTTTAGGCTACATAAACCATTTACTAACCTAGCAGGAGGGGGAGGAAAAAGAAGAAAAAAGAAGAAAGAACGGAGAAAAAACAGAAAAAAACACAAGAGAGGCAGGCGGTTAGGATAGAAAAAAAAAATGTAAAGAATAGAGGGTTCCTTTCTTTCATCCTTGCGTTGTTGTGAGTTCAATAAGGCTAGCAGTAGAAGAGGAGGAGAAGAAAGAGTAGGAAAAACAAGAAAAGAAAGAGAAACCATAAACAAGTAGGGACTCCCTTTCGGTCTTTGCTTTCACATTTTTGCATATAACATCTGCAGAACATGGAAGAAGAAAGTGCAAGAACCAGGGTGAGAGAGTGACAAAAACGCAAAGGAAAGAAAAAACCATAAAATAGATGTAAATACAGAACAGGAGGAAAAGGCTAGAAACAGACTAACACGCTTTCAACATCGCTATAGCTTCTTCGCTTCCGCCTCTAGCTCTGCTCTCTTCTCCTCTTTGCATGCATTGTTTTTTTTTCTTTGTGTTTGCACTATTCAAGTGAATTTTAATTCACTTGAATAGTAGCGTGGTCTCCTTGCATGCGTTTTACCTTGTGTTTATACTGTTTAAGTGAATTAATTCACTTGAATAGTAACTCGCCATTCTTTGAGAGGACTGCACCCTTTTTGTGTCCAGCCGAGCAAATGACCCGGCCAGACCTACTATTTTTTTTTAATAAAAAAAAAAGAAAGAAAGAGAAAGAGATTTATGATTTTTTGGCATATTTATTTTAAGGTCTTTTTTTATGTTGTAAAAAATATCAATCTTGTATTTAGAATACCCGGTTTTCGACGCAATGTGACAAATATACATATATATCCAAAAAACATGTTTTCTTGTGTGTTGCATACAGCCAATACCCTAACATATTTTGAATTTTCTCTTTTAAAAAAAAATATTTGAAGTTTAAAAGAAAATGTGTTTTAGCATGATTTCTTAAACACATAAAAAATTATTTTCTTGCATTCTGGATTTTACAACATCTTTGTAAAACTCCAAAGGGTGTTGGCCAATATTCTAAAAAATATAAAAAATCATATTTTGGGGGGAATTCATCTATTATTCATTGTTAATGTTTGGATAAACAAATCCCTAAGGGATGAATATCCAAAATATTATTGAAAATAATTTGTTATTATTCGTTGTTAATGTTTGGATAAAGAAACCCAAGTGGTTAATATCCAAAATATTTTTTCTAGGAATAACAAGTCTCCACACATCCTTGAAAGAAGCCTTGATTATAATCGAGGACATTTCAATTTTTTTACTACACGGTTTACAAGCTGTGAGAGTATAAAACACTAAGGCAAAAATAGGTTTTTAAAGCGCCCTAGATTTCTAAATTTTTGTCTCTCCTTCTTACGATTTATGAGTTGCAAACTCTTGAAATATTAAGAGAAAAATGAGCTTTTAAAGCACATGGAATCTCCTTGGATTTCTATCATAATAAATGTAGTTTGAATTAAACCTAGAAAAACTGATGAGATTAGAAAACACCAACACCATAACAATTATAAAGCAAACCAAACACCAAGCAGCTTACCTTAGGTAGGGCGTACTAGGGGTGTTAATACCTTCCCTTTACATAACCAATCCCTTGCCTTAGAATTTATGAAATACCAGTTAGGGTTTCTAGTGACCAAAATACTAGGTGGCGACTCCCTTATTCACAAAACAAGAAACCCCGAAATCAAACAACATACTAGGGTTGCCACTCCGTCGCGAGGGTGTGACACATACTCCAACAGATTTTCATTGGACTGCCGTTAAACGCACTTGCATTATCTTAAGGGTACAATAACACATAGGATATATATTACTCGTAGTTGTTTTGTTTCCTTACATGGCTTACAAATGCAGATTAGGCAGGTAGTATTGATGATAGAAAATCTATAGGTGGTTATCTTGTGTTCTTTGATTAGACACCAATTTTATGGAAATCAAGAAAGCAATGTATATTTTCTCGCTCTTCTACTAAATCTAAGTACAAAGCCTTAGTCAATGGTGCTGCTGAGGTTATCTGGCTTCAGTATTTATTAACAGATCTTCAGATTTCGTCTGTTTCTGCTCCTATCATTTGGTATGATAACCTTAGTACCACTTATTTGTCTGTGAATCCTGTTTTTCATGCTTGCACAAAACATGTTAAAGTTGATTATCATTTTGTCCGAGATAGAGTTGCGAAGAAGGAGATTCAAATTCGTTTTATTTCCTCTCAGAATCAACTTGCAGATGTTTTTACTAAGCCACTTCTTACTACTTCGTTTACTGCTTTTCGTTTCAAGCTTCGAGTTAATCCTCCACCCTCAGCTTGAGGGGCCATATTATAGAATGTATTTATATAAGAAATATTGTAGGCATACTCTTATGTTGTAATCTCCATCATTACTATTGTATATTACTCTTCACACACACACACACACACACACATATATATATATAAATATTGGTTAACCAATAGGCTAAGCCTCCCAATTATTCTTAACTGCAATGATGTTATTGATCAATAGTGCCACGTAAAGCTTTTTAATCAAGTTTGATTAGATGATTAGTTATTGATCATGCTATCAATCTAATATTGTTTAGGAGACAAAAAGCTTAGATACTTGTCAACACAAAAACATCTTTTTTAAAAAAAAATACCTTTTAAAAAGATAAAACTTACTATATAGTTCTAGTAGGATAATATCTCTTGAGTGACCTATCATGTGCATATATAAACACATATAATCATTAACGTTGTTTATGAAAACTCCAATCATGTATAAAACTATCCAAGCTTCTCGCTTGAGGGCTATGATAATGTTATTAATCCCACATTGATAAAAATAATAATAATAATAATAATAATAATAATAATAGCCTTAATTACTTAAAAAAAAAAAAACAAAAACAAAAAGCACCTCTTTTCTTAGAACAAAATGCTTTTTTAAAAAAAAAAAAAAACAAAAACTCCCTTTATGGTTACAATATAATAATATTGTAACATATACTAAAAGGGGTCAGTGTTTTACTGTGGACTGCACAGTGCAGTCCATAGTAAAACATTGATCCTATGCTTTAGGTTTTTTTTTTATTATTATTAAGTTGTCTGATTTTTTTTAATTGTTTTTTTATGCATTTCGGGATTGTTTTTTTGCTTCTTTCTTTGTTTTTATCTTTTAACAATTTTTTTTAATTTAGTTTATTAATGTTAATTTTTTTATTTAGTTATCAAACTTTTATGAAATGTTTTTTGAGTTTAACGGGTTAACCTGGTTTGACAAGATAATCCAAAATTTGATTTTTGCTTTTTTTTCTTTTTTAATTACTTTTTTTTAATTTTAGTTTAGTTTGTTAATATTAAATTTCTTTTTATTTAGTTATTTGACTTTCATGACACATATCCCGAGTTTTACGGATTAACCTGGTTTTACGGGTGAACCCAGTTAATTCTAGATTGACCTGTTAATTTTTTTTTGTTTTTTTATTTTCATAAATTTTTTTTGTTTAATTTAGTTTGTTAATGTTAATTTTTTTATTTAGTTAATCAAACTTTCATGATACAGATCCTAAGTTTAACGGTTAACATGGTTTGACGAGTTAACGCAGATTTTTTTTGTTTTTTTCTTTTTAATTAATTTTTTTTTGTTTAGTTAAGTTTGTTAACGTTCACTTTTTTTTATTTAGTTATCAAACATTCATGACACGGATCTCAGTTTTAATGGGTTAACCTTGTTTGACGAGTTAACCTGAAATTTTTTTTTTTTACTTTTTTTTTAATTATTTTTTTCATTTAGTTTAGTTTGTTAATGTTAAATTTATTTCTATTTAGTTTTTTTTTTTACTTCTTAGAGGTTTTTTTTTCTTTTAATTAATTTAGTTTATTAATATTAAATTTTTTTCTATATAGTTCTCGACTAATGCTTTTAGTTTTTCTTTTTCTTTTTTCTTTGTTGTTTTTTATGCCTTTGACTATGGACTGCACAGTGCAATCCACAGTGAAAAGGTTGATGCCTTTTTTTCTCTTCTTTTTAATTAATTTTTTTGTTTAATTTAAATTGTTAATATTAAATTTTTTTTTTATTTAGTTATCAAACTTTCATGACACGGATTCCAGGTTTGACGAGTTAACCTGGTTTGATGAGTTAGCCCGATTAATTCTGGTTAACCCATTAATTTATTTTTTTCGATTTAGTTATCAAACTTTTACAACGCGTATCTAAGGTTTGACGGGTTAACTTGATTTGAAGGGTTAACCCAGTTAATTCATTTTTTTTCCTTTTCTTCATTTGTTTTTTTCTTCCTGTTGGTTTTTTTTAATTAATCTATTTAATTATCACACTTTTATAATACGACTTTGCAACCAAACCTACGTCCACTGCTATTGGGTCTGGTATTGCAGTCAAACCCACTTAAATTTGGGTCATGCAAGTTTAATGTTATTATTAATATTATAGATATTACTCTTGGGTTGGGCGTTGCAACCAAACCTAAAACTCTTGGGTATAACTTTGTAAAAAAATCTAACACTTTTAAATCTTAGTTTTTTTAAAAAATATAAAAAATAATTGACCCACGGCATCGCGCTGGTCATGTAACTAGTCTCTTATAAAGTTTATCATATGCTCTCTTGTAAAGTTTATCATATGCGAGTGTCAACATCATCAGTTATTTCTTTGTATCCAGGAGCCTTCACTAGCCAAGACTAATTTCATCTCTCCTGACCTACGAGGTTGTGCTGCAATATTTTAAGAAATTTCAGATTTCATAGGAACCTTCACATTTTATAGGAACCCTCACATTATGGAAACTTTATGCGCATGCTTTCATCTTGGTGGGCATAGGTGGCTCTGCAGAGAGAGCTTTCAATTTTATTTTTTATTTTTATCATGGCCAATGATATGTGGTTATTTATAAAAGGGTAAAAATTGAGTTTTCATGTTTTGATTTTTTTTTTATTATTTTCCATTTATTATATATTCAGAACTTAAAAAAATATTATTTAATTCAACAATTTTTTATTCATATCCATATTGAATATATGTCACACAACTAATCAACTTTATCAATCTAAAGGATCTCAATATTAATAAAATATAGAGTATAAAAAAAACTCAATTAATCATAATGGAAATAGAGTAATAAATAGAGGTCGATATTCACACACAATTTTGCATAGAGTGCACTTTGTTCTTATTTTTGGGCGTGTTTGCTTTAAAAAAGTAAAAAATTGATATTGTTTTTTAATAAAAAAAAATATTTTTAAAAAACATTAAAAAAAGAAGAAGAAATTGCGACACTGTGTTAGAGAAATAATACAAAATCATATCCTAGGACTTAACCTAATAGGTTAAGCTATTGGGTTGAAATGGTTCTTTAATATGGCATCAAAGCCTTGATAATAAAGCGATCACGAGTTCAAATCTCACCATATCTATTTATTTGATAAAAATTAAGCACAAGATAATATGAGTTTGTACAGGTTTTAAGTTCAAAGGACTTTTACTTGAGGGGGTGTATTAAAGAATAATATAACTTATATCCTGAAACCTAATCTAATAACTTAAATTATTAGATTGAAATAGTTTTTTTGGGCACACTATATATAATTATAACTATATAAACAGCCAAGGAATTATTAAAATTAGCCACAATATGAATAGGTGACGAAACTCATGAACCACGTTGGTTCTTTTTATTATTATTATTGATTGTCCTTTTTAATAATGAAAAGGATAAGAAATATAGTTGTAATTTTTTCTTTCAAGCATGTCGGCTGCAATTTTTTCAACTTGTTGTTATCAATTTCCCACCATCACTTTCTTTATCCAGATCAATCTAAGCCATTAATTTCTGTACAAACTGTGACAAGATAGCACATGCCCCATCACCTTTCCCTTTCTCTATTTGTGCTTAAGTTTTTTTTTTTTCCCCATGATTATAGGGCCGCGTTAACCAATGTTGTTTTGTTGATTTTAAAAAATTGAAATAAAAAAAATTAGAATTATTCATGTGATATCCTACTCAAGTTTATTTAGTTCAATTTAATCAAGAATTGACAACCTCCTAAATAACTTGGATTTGGCCGAGTCAAAATCTAATTATTATTTTAAAAAAATAAAAATATGACTTAGATAAAAATTTAAATTAATAAATCACTAAATTGGCTTGTCTAATCAAGTAAAATTTAATGATTATGTTTTTTTTAGTGTAGTGATTAACAATATTTAAAGAAAAATAAAAATAATGATGGTTAAGCAATGGTGGTTGTTTGGAAATTTTAAATCATTTATTTGAATATTAATGTGAAAGGGCATTTGATATTCTTGTGGTTGTGCTACCAAGTGCATGGGAGGCATTGAATTGGAGCGGAAATAACAAATGATTGGTTTTTCTAGGGGAAAATTAAATGGGCTATATAATAATTATTTTTTTGTCATAATGATGGGTTATGAATGATATTTACATATAAGTTTGTCAACAAAATCTGAGTATTGTTATTTATTATTATTATTATTATTTATTTCAAATGTGTTTGTGATTAAAAATAAAATGAAGTCAATGTTTTGTTAACCAAGTTTGAATACTACATCAAATTGCATGTGGATTACTAATACAATGTATCCATTTTTTGTTGAGTAATCAACATAAATGCATTGAAAAACCTTTTCACAAACATTTTTTAAGCAGCTTATTACTAATATATATATATAAAAATGATATTGTTGATAAGAAAATTCATGCCAAAATTATATATAATCGCCGTATTAGTTTATATATAACATGATGAGCTTGAACTTGTAAAAAATCTTGAGCTATTTTTAAAACTTTGATAAAAATGAGTGTTTTTCATTAAAACAACAGAAAGGGTGAGAATAAAAAAAAAAAAAAAAAAAACTATTGAACTTGCCCTTAAAAAAACTATTGAACTTGCCCTTAAAGGTAATATGATTTTTTTTTCATAGCACGTTAGTCATTTATGAATTGGGCGGGGAAATACCTTTAAAAACACAAAAAAAATAAAATTAAACTAGTATTCAAGGGCTTTTCAAATATTTTAATTTTTCTAAACACAATAAAATAATTCAATTAACCTTAGAATCAAAGAAATATGAACTAGTTTCCACGGGCTTTATCATATTTTCATCATGGTTTAAGATATTTCATGGGTTGCAGGTTTGAAAAATTAACTCAATTTTGAGAAATTTACTTTAGTTTACTTGTATTTTTTTTTTAAAAAAAAAACTTTTGTTTTTTAAGTCTCATGCTTTAACATTTATTTAATCGAAGATTGGACTTCATTATTTTTATTTTTTTCTATTAGAATTTTCATTACTTTTTGAAAAATGATTTAGGTTATCTTATATTTTTTGTAATTTATTGTTCTTTATTAAATTTATTTTTTAAAATATTTTTAATTAAATTAAGTCAATTAATTAAATATAAATTTTAGAAACTCATTTGATTGATTTGCTAAGGATATGTGCTGTTAAAAATTATTACACGCTAATCCAAAACAAATTAATTAGGATAATAGCTTTATTATTTATTAATCTGGATTTGAAGTAATTATATTTATTATATTATCTATAAACAAACTAAATTAACTTTAAGTGAACAAAGATACAAACGAAAATTCAATAAGGATTAAGATGGTGTTCATCCATTCGATCGACAACAACGTTAAGTTATTCAATAAGACCTTAAATATTTATTGTATAAAGGATTAATTGTTATAATATAGCCTGATGTCTATAATAGTATAATAATTATAGTTATTAAACTCAATTTAAAATTGATAATCACAAGGTCTAAGTTACATCCAAGTCATATGTTATGAGTTGGATTAGTTCATTAAAAAAAAAATCAAAAAGAGTTTTTTTAAAAAAATCCACAGGATTTTAAATTTAAGTCACGCTAACATTTTTTTTTTTCATCTTTAAATTTAAATTAAATTAATTAATTTCATCCTTAAATATTTAATTAATTAGATTTTAAGTTATAATTAAGAATTTAATGGATTATAGGTTTAAAAGTTTAACTTAAATTTACAAGATTCATTCAAGTTTGCTTAAGTTTTTTTTTTTAGTGTTTTTGTAATTTTATTTTTTTAATATTTTTTTATTCATTTAATGTGAATATTGATTTCAATTTAAAACCTATATTATTAGATTGTATTTGATTAATATTTTAAGATAAGATATAATTATATATTATACCGTGACATAAATTTTTAATCTCTTACACGTTTTCTACTGTTTCCTCTTTAATTATCAGCCATTAGTAAAAGGCAAATGGACCGTTTAACAAAGGAGAAAATGCTGTACCTTCCTAAACTGCCCTCATTAAAAGCAGGCCCCCAAATCACCTTGTTTCCTGATAACTAAACGACAAACCACATAAGATTGCAAAAGGACTTAACCCCATGCTGAATCCCTAATTTGACCCTCTATGTCCAGAAATATTATTTGCCTTTTCTAAGTTGGAAGATAATTACAAAAAGTGCATGTTCTCGATAGAAACTTTTTTTTTAAAAAAATATATTTTTTATATTAATATTAAAAATAAAAATAAATATTATTTTAATATATTTTTTAAAAAAATTACTTTAAAAATTAATCATTACTATAACGTTAAACAATCACAAAATCATCATAATTAATTAAAATATATAATCTTATATATGCTAGTTATATTGAAGATAATATATATATATATATATATACACCCTCTCTCTCTCAAGTATATAAATATAATAATTGTTTCTAAATTGATTTGTTCAACTTATTTAATTACTTGAATTTAAAAATGTTATTTATTGTAAATGAATTTATTTATTTACTGTAAATGAGAAATTTCCATCTAAATATATTGTATATGAATAGGTAAATAAATTGTAAGAAATTCTTACCTTCGTATGATTATAAATCAAAGTAGAAAAAAGTAAAGTAAATAAAAAACACCAAAACCCTCGTGAAAGTTTAGATAAGCTACAAGGGCATTTAGAGTCATTCAACAAACCCCACCTTACTCAAGAACCTAAACCTCCAAGCCCCCCCTTCCCTCTCTCCTTTATTAAGAGAAACTCACTGAGTCAACATTTCTAGTGGGAGAAAACTAACTCAAAAACCCAACCAAACGCAAACAAAACAAAACCCAGTTTTTTAGAGACACGAAAACATGGCTACACACTTCCCTGATGATTTCAAGTGTCCAATTTCACTAGAAATCATGTCCGACCCAGTTATTCTCTCTTCGGGTCATACCTTTGACCGCTCCTCAATCCAACGGTGGCTCGACTCCGGCCACCGTACTTGTCCAATCACCAAACTCCCCTTGCCTGAACACCCTCGTCTTATACCCAACCACGCCTTGAGAAGCCTGATTTCCAGCTTTACAATCCAAAAATCACAACCAGACCCGAACCCGTATCGGAATCCGAACCCATCGAAGAAACACCAAACCCAGTTCTTAATCTCCGCTCTCGTTTCCCAATCTTCGACTCTGGAGTCCAGTCTTCACTCACTGAGTCAACTCACTAGACTCACCAAGCTTGACCCCTGTCTCCGCCGCCAAATCACTGAGTCTGGTGCAGTCTCAACGATTCTAAACTGTGTCGACTCGACCGAGTCAGAGATCCAAGAGAAAGCACTGACCCTCCTCCTTAATCTCTCTCTTGATGATGATAACAAGGTGGGCCTTGTAGCTGAAGGTGTAATTGGTCGGGTCATAAATGTTATCCGAGTCGGGTCGCCAAGTTCCCGAGCCATTGGTTGCACAATGTTGACAAGTTTGGCTGTTGTGGAAGTCAACAAAGCCACAATTGGAGCGTACCCGAATGCGATAAAAACGCTTATTTGGGTTCTATATAATGGAAAAGGGCGTGAAGTGAGAGAAGCAGCCACTGCGTTGTATGCGATTTGTTCATTTGTTGATAATAGAAAGCGTGCTGTGGAGTGTGGAGCTGTGCCAATTTTGATGAAAATTGGTGGGATGGGGCTTGAAAGAGCGGTGGAAGTGTTGAGTTTGTTGGTGAAATGTAAGGAAGGGAGGGAGGAAATAAGGAAGGTTAATGGGTGTTTGGAAGTTTTGGTTAAGGTTATTAGGAATGGGAGCGAAAGAGGGGTGCAATGTGCGCTTTTTACATTGAACTGTTTGTGTAGTTTCGCAGAGGAAATGCGTGTAGAGGCCAAAAAAGATGGGGTGTTGGAGATTTGTGTTGGGTTTTTGGATGATGAGAATGAAAAAATTAGAAGGAATGCAGCTAATTTGGTGCAAAATTTAAGTTGTAGGGGGTAGCATGAAGAGATTATAGATGGAGGGTGAAGAGTGTTGGAGGGATGGAGGTGAATTTTGGGGTTTGTTTTGGCGGCATGGATTTATTTGGGTTGTTGGATAGTTTTGTGTACAAAGAAAAGGATCAGAGATTTGATAGGGAATATGATATATGTTTTTTTTTTTTTTTTAATAAGTCAAATCTCTGAAATTTAATGGTTGTAGCTGCAAAGGTTTCAAATTGGAAATTTTTTGTCTCCAATCCGCTTTTAATTTTTAACCTTTTTTCTTTCGCTGAAAGGGTTTTTTTTTTTTTTTTTGGAAAAGGAGTATCTGATTCGGTATTGATATGGCAACTGTTTCTGTTCTGTCAAATACTGGGATTGAAGATAGTTGGAATGCAAAAGGAAACAATGGAATACTTTTAGTTTGTTCTAATGTATTAAATACAAATCCTTTTATGTTGAATGAGTGTTTTAGAGGGTAGATATGCTGGTTGTTCGTTATAATATGTTTAATCGGATCCTTTAAGCTTGAATGAGTGATTTAGATGGTAGCTATACTGGTTCAGTTCAATGTTAATCGGATTCATTTAATCTTGAATGGCTGATTTAGATGGTATTAGTTAGTATATAAAACTTTGAACTCGTTGGCCATGTTCAACAATTTGCCTCATCTTTGCTGTCATTCCTTTCTACTGTGTCTCCCATTACTTGCTCTATTTTCCTGATTGTACGCTTCAATTTATTCTCTTCTTTGATGTTGCTTGGGTTGCTATTGGTTTTTCACTGAGACTGCAAGTCTATGGGATTGGGATGAACTCTACCTTATATGATAAAATTATTCATTTATGTAGAAAATGACATGTGTTGGTATACTAAGAGTTTGCTCAATACCATAGGTCTTGTGTTACTTTGTTTAATGTATTGTGTAGGTATGAATCTGTAGAAAGATTTGATAAGTTGTGATAAAGTTTTAGCTGTGATGTTTGATGTCTTGATTTACAATAGCTCTCTTAGTGATTCTGTTGATTTCGAAGATAGATGTAAAATTTTTCATGCATTTTTCTTGTGTTCCTAAAGATTTCTGGTTGTTGTAACTTGGTTTTCTCTTAGTCCAAATGTTTTGGTAGAAATGCGGTTATCTGTTGCTCTGTTGTTCACTGATCGCTGCCATGCTGTGTTCTAAAGGCGGTCGCTCCAGCATTTCATTCTAGAATTGCCTGCGTTGGGGGAATAGTGTTGTGCTTTTCTCTAATATTGGTTAGCAACTGTTCTTGAATGTTCTTTTTTGTCTCACAACTGGTGGTTTAGTTTCCCAGAGCTTGTTTCTAAAGAGTTGCATGCTTTACTCTCCTTGTAATGTGCGATGTACCCTGTTATCTTGGCCGATCAAAGCTATGTGTATATATACTCTTGCATTCATGAGGGAGATGAAGGATCGACAGGCTATCTTAGTGTAGTCAGCCTGAAAGTAAAAAGATTATGGTTGAAAGTGCATTCAATGCCAAAATTAAACTGTGGAAGGTGGTCTGGCTGGATCATCTCTGTCAGTTCTGGGATTTATTCCTTCTCGGGTCAGGAGTCAGGATAGTGTTTGCCAGAATATGGTCTGCTAGCCTCAAATGCAGATGAACTCAAGGACCTGTATGTTCTCTTCCTATGTTCAATACAGAAAGCTATGGTACTTTGGCCGGTAAGTTGCAGTTTTGTTTGTGAATCAGACCTGAAACATTTTGGTGAAGTTGGTATCAGTAGGTTGATTGCAGTTTTGATTCCGTTCAAGTCATAAGAAGAAGCAGTAAAGCATCTTAAACTATTACATTCATGAAACCTAGGAAACTTCTTGGTAGCCAATTTTGACTTGTTTTGGCAATATGTTGCAGTGACAAGAGGCTGTTCTGAGTAGACAGCCGGCATAGAACATTGAACAAGTGATTTGTGTCTTTGCGTGTGAAAAGCTGATGGTGGATTGGATTTCTTTTTGAATACAAGATAAGAAGCTTTTCGTGTTTTCGTGGTTAATATTTAGGCATGCGTGGATTAAAGTAATTGGTAAAAGAAGCATCAAGCCGGAGTGAATGTCTCCTCCAGCAAGTAAAGTTTAATGCTTTTACTTTGTTTATCTCTCTCTATTGGTGGAATATAAGATAAGGGCCATGGTGTGCTAATAAAAAAACTCCGAACACTATTGTTTTGTCCGAACTTTTCTTTGTCATTGTTAATCTTCTCGTCTTTTTTCTGCCTTGTTCTTGTCCTTACCTGACAAAGACATTCCCCTGACAAAGACATTCCCCAACGAACTACACTGTTAAGACCGATGAAAAAAATAGCAGATTGGATCACAGAAGGGCTTCCCATGGGATTGGAGATTTGAGTGGTCAGTGTCCCCTCAACAGGAAGAACTACATGATGGTTAAGTGTTTACTGCCCTTTTTGTGTCAGGAGACATAGGACACATGCTATACAGTGAGGATCTGCTGAACTGACACATTGTTTGTGATCTGGAGAATACTAATTAATATGTTGGTATTACTTCTTCAAATATTATAACTTGAAGGGTGTTTGTTTCCAGAAAAATAATCCGCATTTGGAAAAATATTTTATTGAGAAAAATATTTTCCTAAATAATGAGTTTTTCTTTCAATGTTTGGCTATTTTAACTGAAAATCTTTTACTAGTTTTTGATATGCGACATCCTCGTCAAATAATAGATCATTTTCCTCTCTCCTTGTTGACAAACAGTGAAAAACTTCTGATCTCTCTAATAAAATCACTATATTTCTCTAACAAAATTACTATTTAAACTGATTTCTTGCATGGATTCGTGTTTAAGCATGGTTGTTTATACTAGGTCGCATGTCATGTCCTCAAAGCAGCCTATAGCAAATTAGTTACGAACCTCCTCCTCATGTCTTTGCTTGTTCTCCCTTCTTTCGGTATCCACCTGATAAATTAACCCCATAAATTAATTAAACCACACAAACCCTAATTACATTTCCACTGATCACATCACAAAAAATCATTTTTTACCTCCAGATACTCATAAATATCAGATGCCTTGGTGCACACATTTGGGGATCTTCAGGTCTCCCATCAATATCCCCTTTGAAAATCCCCTCCTTCCTTTAACTTTTCAAAGTTTAAAGAATGTCTTAAGTTGTTTTACTTGACCAATATTTTCAAAACTCACCAACTGAGGAAAATAATTTTTGGAAGGCAAAAAAGTCAAACTTTCTCTCTGTCTCGAACCGATTTCTCTTCAAAGAAAGGAAGAAAAAAGATAGGCTAAAGAACTTATTGTTAGTAAGCATATCCACATTAAATAAATAAAAAAATAGAACTGAAAGGTATAGAGTTGAGAAAGATATGAAATTTAATATAATAGCCAAGCTTTTAGGTCCACCAATCTTGTAAAGTTCCTAACAACTCTAAAAAACACCATTTTAAAAAACTTGAGTTGTTAATCCTTTAGCTGCAAATAGCCTTTATCAGAAAGTGACCCCGGCAAGGTTGACAGCCGTGAGCCTACCATACAGTGACTTTCTTGGTTCTAGGATTACTCTGTTCTGGCCTAGAGTTATGTATTTTTTTTTTTACTTCCAAGTGCTTTAAACACTAGATCCGTTGCAGTAATATAAAAAAAAATTAAAAAAAATATATGAATTATAAAAAAACTATATGATATTATTATTATTAAATATAGCTTGACAAGTTAATTTTAACACTGATCTAACCTTTTACTTAGTTTGAGTTAAAAATTAAATTATGTAGGAGTTGATCTGAAATGATTCAATCAACTTAGCTAGATTAAAAAAAAAAAAAATAATAAAATTGATAAAAAAAATCTTTTTGATTCGATTTTTTGTCTAATTCGAATTCAAAATTAAATGATATAAGAGTTGGCCCGACATTACCCATCCAACTTAACCAATCAAATTTAAAGGTAATTTGAATGATTATTAAAAAAAAATGTAAGAATTAATTTGAGAAAAAAAAGAGAAGAGAAAAAAAAGAAAAAAAAAAGGAACTTAATTGAAAGAAAAGGAGCTTCATTGTTAATATAAAACAGTGAAGCTCCTAGATGTACTCAAGTTTTTTAGTTGTGTTAGGTAATAGCTCTCGATCTAATTTGTTATATTATTGGGGTTAGTCCAACACTTTTAGGCACCCGTTGACCATTACCTACTCTTATAATAAAAATACGCTAATTATAAAAACCAGAAAGGCTATACTTTGGTAATCTTTCTATTTTATACTGTTACAAGATGACTTATACCTTGTTAATCTTACTATTTTCTAGTGTTATAATACGTGGTCCGTTCAATAAATTAATCCGATGATATAACGATTTAGATCAATAAAATAATTTAGTTGTTTTTATTAAAATAATATTATTTAATTTTTTAAAAAAAGTTAAATTTTAATCAAAACAAACTAACTCATTTATCCAATCTCAAGCCGGATTGAACTCCAAATCAATTCTTATAACTATGATATTTTGTTCTTTAAGTCTTGCAAATTTTCACCAAATTTTGGTGGCTAACTCCGTCTGTTGCAAAATTGCAGCTCACTAACAACGATGGGCTTGAGATTGGATAAATGAGATGCCCAATGCCCAATGCCCAATGCCCATCCATTCTCTTTGGACCTCTGTCAACCTTAGTCATCTGCGTGAGTCGTAACCCAGCGGCTTTACAAGAATTTGTTTTTGCAAAGTTCCAAATTTAACAAAAAGAGGTATGGACGTCATGGCAAATCCAAAGAGAAAAAAAGCTTGACATGGTTCAGTTACAGGTTATTTTGGGTTAGATAGCTAAACCCAAAATAATTATAAAAAAAATTGTTCTAATTTTTTAAAAATTAAAATAATTTTATTTTAGATAAAAAAATAAAAAAACTTCTAGGAATTAACTCGATAAAATCTTACTTGAATTTATTAGGTCAATCAAATCACGAGTTGATATTATGAGATATACAAATTTGATTCCTTTAATTCACAGCCTGAATTTGAAAGATTTGAACTAGATTTTAAATTTTATAGGTTATTGGATGGATATATTTATTTAGACTTTACTTTAATTATTTAAAAAATAAAAAAATAGACAAACGTAGAACTATCTTTTGGTTATTTATCAAGATTATGGTTTTCTTCAGGCTTATAATAAATACCCTTATTGCAGCATTCACTTTCTATTACAACTTAGAAGTGATATAACAATTTGGAGAATGAATCCACTTCTTACATAAACCAACATCTCATAATGTCATAATATCAAACATGCGGATTAATCAAATGATTATACAGTTTATGCAAATATGCAAAGAAACTGAGAATTTGAACCAAGATTTTCTTTTCAAATATCATCAATTTACGGGGAAAGATCTTAAAATAAAACCCTATCTCCTCTTTTTGTTTTTGGGTGAATATATGCCACCTTGTATCTTCGATAATCAATTGGGTTAAAAAATATCCCACCTTCTTTCCTACACCTTGACTGTTTGACGGATCCTTGAAAAGGGTAAAGAGAGTTCCACATGAAGTTCTAGGTGACAATATCATTCCTTGATGACGCCATTTTTTTGATTTCTTGGAAGAAGAGGAGGATCGATGAGTATGGCCAGAGCATGCAAACCAACTATGGTGTGTGTGGGTGGTGAATCCATAAAAGGGCAAGAAAACTTCCATGATGCTATGCTCTCAAAGGCCAACAAATACAATTAAAGCCACCCAAAAAAGCAAGATTTAAAGCCATGATGGTGGAGTAGAAGGCTCAAGTTTTTTTGTAAGATAAAAGACATTTGGTCCCCCCCTCCCCCATTGAAGTAAGCAAATGCTCAAGTGGATATGATGGGAGGGGCCATGCTTTTGAGGCATTCGTGGAGCTAAAGCCATTTCTCTTTACTCAATCCGGGAGTGGGTCCAAACTAAACCAAGCTTTGCTTTACAAAAAGTTACTTGTGGATGAACGTGTCGCAGGATTGACATGGTAAAGCGGTTGAAAGTTTTCTTTTTTTGCTCAAAGTTCTTTGAATTGAAAAGTCACTAAAATGATTTTTGAATGTTTTTAAAATTAAAATATCAAAAAAACTGAAAAGTGGAAATATTTATTTTGAAATAAAGAATAAAAATATCTATTACATTATATTATTTATACAATATATTAAAAGCCATCAACTTTTTTTGTTTTCTGTTCACTCTATCACAAAATATTATGAATTGGAGCGGTTTTTTTTTTTTAATTTTTAATTTCATCCTTAAACTTTTTATGTTGGGTGATTTAGTATTTTTAAGCTCAAATTAGCTCCCAATTGCATATCTTTTAAAGAGGGAGGGTTTAATTGAAAATAAGGGGACTGGAGTGAAAAATACAGGTAAAATAGAGGGCATGCTTAAAGCTTAACGAGGATTGTAATTTTTTTTTATGTTATTTATTTTTTAATTTCATCCTTCAATATTGTTGAATTGTTGTTTTTTTTCCATTTTTATATATATATTGGAAAACATTCATCATTTGCATTGAATTGTTGTTTTTTCCATTTTTATTTGTTGTCGATATCTTATTTTCTAATCATGTTATTAAATTAACTGAGTTTATTAACCCCGTCCAACTTAAGGATCAAAATCTTAGATTTGTTTTCATTTTGAAAAATATTTATATTGTTTTGACATATTTTCTACAATGAATAAAATAAATAGGTCCACAACATAACATGAGCCATCAAGCTGGTAATAGTAATAAACAAGAAGAAATAAATTGCATAGTTTTTAAACCAGGTCTAATTTTACAGGGTGATTTGAGAAATCCAAGATCCAAAGCTTGATTAGAACTAGGATTTTAGTTGATTTAAACAAACATTGACTTGGTAAAATCAAGTTGACCTGACCAAAATTTTTGTATTTTGGTTGACTCAACCAAACCTAACATTGTAAACCCTAAAATTATAAAATTACATCTAGAAGGTAGAAAAAGATTTTGATTTGATAAATTTGAATGTAAAAAATTCTTAACTTCTTAAATAATCTCTTTTGGAAATAATCTAAACAAACTTATTTATACTAGTTTTAAACCTAAATCCTTATAATAAAATGAATCTTTATAGCTAGAATATTTCAATTATCATTAGGATTTATAAACTAAATAAGAAAAATAAAATAACTAAGAAAAAAAAAGAATAAAAACTTCTAAACCTAATTTAAACATAAACTTGATCTCAATTGATGTTAACTTGCTAATCCTAAAAAAAAAAAAAAGAACTAGCTTAATAAAACATATTTTAAAAATTTCATTCCAACAAAAATCACATAATAACTATCCCAAGTTAAATTAAAGAAAAAAATAAAAGAGATTAATGTTTTATTGTGGCTGAGAAATATTATTATTGTGATTTCTCCCTTCGTGATAACAACCAACGAAGTGAATATTAGGGGGGTAAAATGATCCTTTTACAAGATTTATTTGATATTATAAAAAAGGATGGGGATGGATCAGTCTTGTAACATTTTTTGCACAATAAAATAATTTATTTACCTTTGAAAAAAAGATTTAAGCTGACATATATGAGCTTTTAAGTTTTTTTTTAAATAGTAAAATGTCTAAAATACCTCTAAAAGCAAATTTTATTGAATTGGCTTTCAAAGGCTTTTTCATATTTTCATCATAATTCCCTTTTGTTATAATCAAGTGCATTGTGAGACAATTTACTATTTTAATAAATATTAGTAAAAAAAAAATTGCAAGCATCAACGGATGACTATTGTCTAGCCACTTTAGATAGCACTTGTGGCATTACGCAATGGCCAAAAATTGGCTTCTAAGGGTAGCACTAGAAACTCTTTGGCAGCCACTCCATGACTAGGTGACACATTTATGGAACAAACCTTTGGTTTAGCTTGGGCGGCTTTTTTTAATTTTTTTTTTCTCTTTTTTTCTTGATTCTCTTGCTAAGCCTTCCAACTTTTCAAAGCATCTTTTCAATTTTATTTTCATTTAGATTTAGTCCATGTTCTTTTGATTAATATTTTTTATTTGAAATAATTAATAAAATTAAAATCATTTTTTTTTCACTCTTGAATTTTTTCATCTATCATATTTTTGTCGTCATTATTTTGATTTTTTGTTTTTTTGTTTTTATTATTTTATTGATTGATTTATTTTTAATTTCATCCCTTATTATATAATTTTTATTTAATTATTATATCAAATTTCATTATCATTCTTTTATTGCTATATTTTTATCATTTTCTTAGTTCATTTTATTTTTCAATTTCATCCCTCATTGCTTTATTTCATTTATATTTTATGCAAGATCTAGTCCTTATTATTTTGATTACTATTTGAGTTTTTTTTTTTTGGATGATTGAGAATTTTACTTCGTGAATTTTGCAAGTTTGTTTTCCGTGGGATAACTCGGTCTTATATTGCGGTCCATAAATTTTGAAGAGTAGTTTAATTTGACTTTGGTCTTTTTAGTTTTTTTATTTTTATTTTTAAATTATTGTTTTAGTTTCATCTTCTGACATTAGGTTATTGGGCATTCAACTTTGCGATTTTGTCTTTTTTTTGTTTGTAGGATTATTCTGATATTATATCCCGAGTAGCAAGTAGTTGAGTTAACCTCAGTTGACTCATATTTTTTTTAATGTTTTTTTTTTGTTTTGTTTTTTGTTTTCCAGTTTTGTCTTTTATTTTTTAGTTCGCGTAGGACTTGATATCCATTGTTTTTTTTTTTTTTTTTTTTGGATTTATCCCAACCTCATAAGTGAGCCACCATTTTGGCATGTTGATTAGAGTTGGGTTTTTTTTTTTTTTTTTTTTTTATAAAAAATTTGATTTTTATTTTCAATTTATCAATCAAAGTTTTATTTACTGGTAATAGAGCTTTATTTTTTTTACTTTTTCATGAGGTTATCTCATTCAATTTTTCTCTAGATCGTTGAGATCTTTTAAGAATAGAGGGTATTTTTTTTAATATTGAAAAGTATTTATTTTTTATGATTAATTATTATTATTGTTTTTTTTTGTAATTTGCTTTATATATATATATAATTATATTATTATATTATTAAATTAATAAAGGATATTTAACCTATTCAAATTAATGACCTAATTCCAAATTCTTTTTATTCTTTTAAAAGTTCTATTATTATTTGAGCATTTTTACTATATTAGTAAATGCTTAAAAGGATTGATTATTTAGTACATATCTATTAATCTGATAAGTAGATGGTGGTAATGATGAGGACATTGCATGTTATTTTGTTTTCTTTAGAAATTTGGGCTTCGTTCGTTTCCCCAATGCTTTCCCAAGAATTAGATAGTTGAGTTGATGTCCATCTTATCTCCATTCTTCCATGGACCTAATTTTTTTTTCTAGCACTATTGTCCCTTGGAAATTGGAATGCATCATGGTAGAATATGGGAGAAAAAGATTTGTACTCTATATATTAACCATCGAATTTATTAATAACCAATCATGATTTTTTTTTTCTTCTGATTTCAAGACCATGGTGGGTTGCTATCGTGCAAGATAATGTTCAAATTAAATAAAATGGATTTTAAAGAGTGAATACTAAGGAGCCATGTTGACAAAAGATGGCATAATTATAGTGTTTTTTTTTTTTTTTTCTTGCTTTATAGTTGTAATCACAATGGATGGGTTGAGTAAAAGGGATGAAATTGAGGGGGTAATGGAGTGGTATTAATTAAGAAGAGAAGCACGCTTGAAGACAAAGGGCATTGATGATGCTATGTTTAGATTCCTCAAGAGACAGACAAATATATTGTTTCAACAGCTAGTAGCATGATCCCATGTGCCCTCTTGCTAAAACAACATTATCTAATGTTATTTATTCATGTTAAGTCATCTTATGTTTAATAAGTCTCACTTAACTACGTTGTTAAGGATTTGAGACTGTAACATGAGACTTCAATTAATGACTTTCGAGAGCATATCAAACAAGCTTTTTGAAGCCAATTAATGAGAAAAAAATTCTCTTTTTATTAATGACAGATATATATTAAAAAATAATATAAATTATATTTTAAGATTTTACTTAACAACTTAAATTTTTAAATTGAGATAATGTTTTGGTATAATATCAAAATCTTAATAATCAAGCAGTTATGAGTTCAAATTTTATTATTCTCATTTATTTAATAAAAAGTAAGTATATAATAATGTAGACTCATACACGTTTCAAGTTTAAAGGGCTTTCACTTGAGGAAGTGTGTCAAAAAAAATAATATAAATCATATCTTGAAACCTCACCTAACAATTTAAACTTTTAGATTAAAATCATGATTATTTGGCAAGGCGCAATGGTTTTTTCTCCCCCCTTCTATTAGGTTTTAATATTTGTGAAGCTTGTGTGAAAGCAAATTGTTAGAAATGGGTTAATTATATTTGACGTCCCTTTGTTGCTAGAAAATGCTAATCTTTTAGCTTGAGAGATCAACTAAGTCAAGGATTTCGTTAATCATATCAGTAACAGAAGCAATAAACTAATTAAGAACTAATTAATAATAGACAGACACCAAACATAGTAAATCAATACAGTGCAAATGGTAATAAAAGGTTATGCCTATCTCATGAAGTTGATAGTTTAATGAAAATAAGCTTTGTTTCCACCAATAATATCAAGCATGCCCTTGATCGATCACCCTACCAATAAAACCCTAATTATTATCAACTTCTAGACTTAGTTTTTTTTTTTTTTTCCTTCAAGAAAAGGGAATGGAGGTTTTCTGTTTATCTTGTAATACAAGTCGATTTGGTAGCAGATTCCTTTTAGAAATCAAACCAAACCAAGTCGTGTTAGTTAATGATCATCTTGTGTTTTTTATTTCTTGGTGTTTGTACCTCATAACTACACCACTACCTGCATGTTTAAATCATGACCCTCTATCACATGATATGAAATGCCATCCTTTTTAATTACATGCAAATAAATATCAATTTTTATATGAATTAGAAATAGTTGACTTGCTAGAATTAGGGAAGAAATTACTTTATAAAAATTAATATTGTGAGGATAGTCGGGATTGATATGAAAAAAGTTCTAGATTACTGAATCAACTCAAAAGTCATTGAATATTAAATAATTTTTTATTTTTTTGGTGTTGGGTCTATTAAGTTTGATTAGTTTAACCAAATTACTAAAATTTTATTCAAGTTAATTAGGTTTTACCAAGTTAGTAATTTATTAAATTAGAAATTCGATTCAAATTAGACTCTAAATCCTATATTGTGAGTGTCAACCCGCTGGGTTTAACCACTATTTTATATTTTTATAAAATAATAGAACTAATTATCTGTCCAGTTGAATGCTTTAATACAATTGTATGGATAATTGTGATTGATATATTATATATGAAACAATGAACTAATGTCTCATGTAAAGAGACTGCACGTGACCATTAGTCGCAACAACCACATTGAATTATTATATTAATAATAAAAAAAAAACCCCACAATTATATACATGTACCAAAATATCATCCACGTTTCTCAATTGCATTTTTCATCAACTTTTGTCAAAATTGTCTGTGTAATGTGCATATTCTAGGAAATAAAATGATATCGCTGTGAAGAAAATTTGATGGAAATGTTAATTAACATTAACGAAAGTGTCGGGTTGAACTATAAGGATGAAATTAAAAATTTATGAGTAAAGGTTCAAAAACATATATTTTTTTGTCAATAAACCTTAAAATAAAGAGTATAATTAAAAACCTTTCAAAGTTTTAAGGTTAAAATATAAACTTTCTCCACAATGGCGAATGTCCCACATCATCTTACAATGTAGTTCTTGTTCGGTTTTTCAAAACACATAAATGGAATAGAAATAATAATTTTTTTTAAGAATCTAAAGAAATCCTGTTAGACAATCTAGAGTTAATTAAGGTTTGAGTGAATATTGCATTAAAATCATATATTTTTTGTGAGGTTTAATCAACTTTTCAATTGTTTGATCTCTAACAATAATTTACACGAACTATTAGATCATAAATCTCTTAAGACCTTTTTAGAAAAGAGGAAATGTTATGTTTTGACTGCTTTTTTTTTTTTTTTTTTTTTTTTTTTTGTGTTTGTGGGAGTTTTTCTATCGTATTTTTTGTAACAAAAATTCTCTATTTTTCTATAAAAAATATGAGGCATAATATTTTATTTGTAGGAAAACCTAATAATCATGTTAGTGGCAAAATATCACTTTACCCATTTAATAATATCACACATATTATTTCAATATAGTTTTAGAAACTTATGCAATCAAGTTCTTGTTTAACTTTTCTGGGTCTAAAATCACAATCCCATGTACAAATACATTCTAGTCTTTAATTTTTAAAGCTTATTTACAATCAAGTCTCACTTGATTAATTATTCTAGTTTAATATCTTACCATTGGTTTTTTATGTGTGTAATCCATTAAGTTCTATAATATATTGGTTCAAATATAAATCACAATCCTAAATAAAATGAGATTAAATAAATTAAATAATTTAATTTATTATCAATACAACAATTCATTGAGTTATACTTGAAGATTAAGTGCACTATTTAGCTATGTGTCATGATTCCTAAGTGTATTATTTAGCAATGTATCATAATCCCTCAAATATTAGAAAAGTCATAACTGATTTGATTTAAGGACTTGATTTTACTATAAACTCATTAATCAAACATCAATGAATATTAAAGATAAAGGAAGCCTTATTAATAATAAATTTATCTATACATGAATAAAGTTAATATCATGTTTAATCAATCAATTAACTACAAGTTATATACACTAACAATTATATCCTTAAGGTTGAGAGTTATTTGAAATGCCTAGAATCAAATCAATAAAATGTAAAGATTTTGGATATAACTTAAAACAAGTATATAAATTAAGGGCCAAAATGAGATTTCTTCTAAATAAGCGTTGCAAAATCATACTATAAACTAAAATAGATGGCTTTTACCATACATCAATCAATAAATTATACACATTCATAAAATACCATTCACCATACTGTTATTTTTACACTTTTTTGCACTATGATCCTTGTACTTTATAACATTTATGATTTGATCTTGAACTTTTATTTCTATAATGTTTATATTCTTGAAAGTTAAAAGAGGAGAGAGAGTCATTGAGAATAGATAGAAGAGAGAAAGCTTCCAATTAGTCACATCCCAATAATAAAAAAAAGTTGATCTTTATATCACTAGGTTCACCTTGAAGAGAAGAGTTTAATTGAGGTTGTTTTAGCCTTTGATCATGTTAGAAAAAGTAAATTGAAATTTAGATTTTTTTTTTTAATTTGATTTGATCTGGAGTGTTTTGACTAATTGATGTGTGTTTAGTGGTTGAAAATGAGGTTATAAAGGTTCCTAGAATATTTTTCTTTAGTGTGTTTAGGTTGAAATTTGAGTTTTAAAAGTCAACAAATCGTTCTCTTAGTTTTTAATCACCATAGATGGTTGAAAATTATTGTAGAGGATTATACACTATCTCGCTAGGTGAATGATTTGTTGTCCACTATCTATTTTAAAGCTAGGTGTGCAAGCCTAAACTTTCAAACCTAGGCACGAATGAATTTTTAATTCTTATAAATATTTATTTGAATTACTAGAAAATTAAATAAATTTAGAATTTGAAAATGAATCTATGACATTAATTACTCGAGTATAATAGTTAGTAAAATTGTTAAGAGAGAACCAAAGTCATATTTCCACAAGTTAGAAAAGAATCCTATTCAATTGCATATATTTGTGTCAATTGAAAAGTAAACATGCTAACACACACACTTTCATGAAGTTTATGAAAATTTATTTTAATTCATTTTCATCCAAAAATATCTAATAAATATTTTAAAAATCTTTTAAAATCATCTACTAACTTCAAGATAACCCAAAATCACTATAGAAAACTAAAATCAACTAAACCTTAAAAATCAAAACAAGATTAGATCTTTTTTTTCATACATTTTTTTTTTGGATTTGAGGAAACCCCACCTCCCGAAAAGCGCACTTTGTGGGCCTAGGTGAGTGAGTAAGACCCTAGTTGTCCCAGGCTCTTACAAAAGATGCACGCCCTGACTTGAACTCGAGACCTACTGTGCAGCTCTCAAGCCCTTTGCCACCACGTTATGCCTCTTGGGGACTCTTTTTTTTTTTTTTTTTTTTTCATACATGTTTACAAGGAAAACTCACCATCAAACTTATCTTCTTGAATAAAACCTGTTGGTGTCAAGTTTGATAATTTTTGTTGCTGGTATTGCGACAACCAATAATTTTTCTTTCTTTATTTCATCATTCTCCAACTACTTTGTATCGTCTCTTTTAACTTAAGAAATTGAAAAATAAAAATAAATAAAATTTTGGACCAAAATAAAATTATCGTGAATTTAGGGGTGAGTTATGCTTTTTCTTCATGCTTTAATTCGAAGCTTAATTTCATATAATTAGATCATAAAAAGGATATAATTAAAAGAAAAAAGATGAAAATTAAAAAAAAAATGGAGTAGG